>NC_063199.1:19996128-20228628 GCF_017589495.1 Alosa alosa
AAGGCCTGTCGGGTTCAGGTCGAGTTTGGACGCAACTCTGTCGGACGCGGGACGGGTTTGGACAGAAATATGTAGCCCGAACCACACTTTAGTTGGGAAAGGGTCCAGGGCATAGGTGGAGGGTTTCATCCTCCTGATGATATTCAGGGTGACTTCAGGAAAGCAGTTTAGGGGGTGGGAGATGCCATTTGTTGGAGAAACAGTTTGGGTGGAAGGACCAGAGAGGGCAGAGCCAATTTGTGCAATTTTTGATTTAAAGAAGGCCATGAACTTATTGCACTGTTTTTCTGTGGTGCCTGTAGGTGGGGGAGATTGTGGTTTGAGAAGATGGTTGACAGTGGAGAAAAGCTGCTTGGAGTTTCCTGGACTGTTACTGTGCCAGTGTTGCTGTGCCAGTGTTGCTGTGCCTGTTCTATATCATGTGATGCAGCCTCCAATCGCAAGAAAGACTGAGGGATGCATATGGGACATTGTGCTTAATCCTGACTTGTCTATTGTCTCTGCTGGAACTAGCATGATGGTTATTGGTTTTTATCCATGAAGTGCCCAGGTATTGTCATATGGCTGTATATAATGGTTTTGACAATAAACAATGTAATTGTGTAAGATGAACCTGTATATGATGGGGCCTCGCCCCAGAGAACTTGGATTTGCTGCTGGAACTTTATTGCTGTTAACATGTCCCCAGTCGGGATTTGCATCCCCGATTATAATGAAAGATGGTACCTTTCTTCACTGCTGCCTGTCTTGCCTGGATTTTTACCACAGTAGGAGTTAGGGATAGTCCTCACTGTAGGAGTGTGTAAAAGCACTGAGAAGACGCGGTTCTGAAGACGAACTCAAACAGAGCATTGCTGTGGACACTGAGATGCTCTGACCTGTAAGCACCTTGGCGTGGCTGTGAGTAGCAGCAATATTACCCAGCAAGGGGCCCAAGCAACCACACAAGCAGATAAATCTAGATCAGCCCGGATCGATCACACACATCATACACGCAACTGACAAGCCCCACCCCTACCCCAGCTCCCCCAGCACTCCCTCTCTCCCTTTCTGCCCAACACAAAACCAGTGACCCTTCACAAATATCCCTCAGACTGCACGTCCACTCACGCACACACACGCATACACAAACACACACACACACACACAGACACACACACACACACGCACACACAAACACACACACACACACACACACACACACACACACACCAGACACACACAGCTCTTGCTACACATGCCCCCCATTCACACACACACACACTCAAACACAATCTCACATACACACACACAAACATGCAGACATGCTGGAAACCTAGCTTAGGGGACACTCACCCTCCACACTCACAAAGGCGGCTCTGGCGTCCCCTGAGGCACATTCAGCGCGAGGCTCAGTATTGATGTGTTCTATATTCCGCAGGCTTGTGGTAGTTATTTGCACTGTGTCACATGACCCAGGATTTTACATGGTTTTCACACTTTTCTCAAAACTCTTCACACGGTGTGCTTTACAAACACACGCTAAGCACATCAGTTCAGCTTTGCTTTTCTACAAACACAAAGACATACTTCACCCAAAATATACTGCCTCTAGAAAATGCAGGTGTACTGTCATTCAAAATACAATTTACTAAAAGACACAAATACACACAAAACATAAAGTTCTCAGTGGAGTAAGGAAAAATAAAAAAGTGCCATGTTGACAAGGTGTGAAATGGGATCAGATTCTGTATATTAGGCGGACATGCTTTGAGTCTTTTATTTTGTCTTTTAATTATTCTTTATTTTTTAAATATTATGATCTTTACCTTTTAAACTATTATTTGACTATTGCCCTTCTATGCTTTTATTTGCTACTACTATTTGCTTTTGTTTATGTAAAGCACTTTGAATGACCTCTGTGTATAAAATGCCCTATATAAATAAACTTGACTTAACTTGACTTTGTGGAGAGTGCTGGAGCAGATTCTATATGTTAGCCGGACATGCTTTGGGAAGAGTGGTGGAGCAGTGGCATAAGCTGACTGGCTGGTTATATCCTTTGAGAGGGTGGGAGGAAGGGATGATGCAACTGCGTTTGAAACAGAAGGCTGGGGGGATGGAGGATAAATATTTGGATAAATTATGTTGACTTTGTCATGGAAGAACTGAGTGGAGAAATGAGTAAGAGTGTTCAACAGAGCTAGACACGGCAGCTTGAAGGGGGGGTGAAGGAGCTTGTTGATATTGCAGAAGAGTGAGTAGTGTTATTGGCACTGTTTATGATGACAGACAAATATGCTGTGTGGCTAATGAGCGTTACAGATGTTCATGTTGCCACTTTATAGCATATTCTTCGGCAAGTCACAGCATTAGGAATTATGGCTGATTTTCAATGTGGGAATCCGGCCTTCAAATTTCATTTAGTAGACAGCTTGATTATGCCTTCAAGATTTCACTAATATAGTAGCCTCCTTATGAGCAATGCCCTTGCTAACTCTTAAAGAGTTTACAGTGCATGTACTGTCCTGAATACCACCCAGCCTAACAACGAATACTGCCCATCCAAACCATGAATACTCCGCCATGTTTATTTGCTATATGCAGTATTTAGCTCCTGATATGTCTTGTGACAACTAAAAACACATAATGAACATGTTTATGTTTTAAAGGTTAAAAGGTTGCTTGAGTGGGTTTTTGGTTGATTTTCTACAACTTAGACCAACTAGGCTCTAGGCTTACTGTAGGGGGGCACCCTAACTTGTAGGGGGGCATCCTAACCCTAACCCTAACCTGTAGGGTGGCATCCTAACCCTAACCTGTAGGGTGGCATCCTAACCCTAACCTGTAGGGTGGCATCCTAACCCTAACTTGTAGGGGGGCATCCTAACCCTAACCCTAACTTGTAGGGGGGCATTCTAACCCTAACCTGTAAGGGGGCATCCTAACCCTAACCAGAAGGGGGCATTCTGAAAACCTGAAACAGTAAAGCAGTAAAAGACTATCTATGGGAGCACAAATGCAATATGCAGATATCCAATGTTTATCTCAGAAAAAGAGCTACATGGTGAATTATTTAATCTCTATCAACACTCACACACACACTCTCTTTTTTGTCTCTCTCTCACACACACACACACAAATTATTCAGTGCTGGCCAAGCAGAGCAGAAATGAGAAAGAATAAGCTAGAATGATAGAGAGAGTAGGAATGATAGAGAGATAGAGAATGATAGAAAAAGAGTGCATGACTCCTTTGGAAGCTGAGATGGTGGTTGCCATAGAAACCACCTGAATTCTACACAACATAAACAGAGGAGAGCAGTAAAGCATAGACCTGCTGAGAGGCACACACACACACACACGCATACACACATGCACGCACACTCACATAAACACACACGCACACACACACGCACGCTACACACACCACACCGAGTAGTGTCCCCGAGTAGAGACCCAGCTGTGTTCTAACATTAGGCCTACCTTACCACCTAATGCTCTTACATGCATGTTGATAACTGCTGATATCTTTGCCTGTCTAACTAATTTTATCTCTGAGACTGAGTCTGTTGTGATAAGAACAAACTAGTTAATTTGCATACAGGAGTACTAGCCTATTGAACTTCATTTTCGGTGTGGTGTTGATAATGCTAACCTTTAGTGAACACCAACTAGCCTACGGATGGGTGTTTAAGTATCATTACTTAGGGTGTTTGAGCTGTGTGTGTGTGTGTGAAAGAGTGAGAGTGGGATCAGGAGAGGCGGTATGAGTTTTCTGCCACTGCATGTAGTCTAAAAGGAAGACCATATCTATGTGAAATAGCAACAAAATAGAAACTTAATAGCCTAGGTGGTGGTCAGACTTAGGGGGCACATATTTTATTTGAGGGGGCACCGTCCAGCGCTGGCTCTGTATGAGAGGTACACACACACACACATACACACACACACACACACACACACACACACACACACACACACACTTGGCCTACGGTGGTATGAGAGGCCTACACACACACACACACACACACACACACACATACACATTTGGCCTCACGGTGGTGTGAGAGGCCTGCACACATACACAAACACACAAACACACACATACCTAGACACACGCACAAACACAAACAAAGACACAAGCACACACTAGGCCCACCGCGGTATGAGAGGCATGCACACACACACAGACACACACACACATTAGGCCTACTAAGGTATGACAGGGAGACACACAGCCACACACACACACTAGACCTACTGAGTTATGAAAGGCATACACATACACACTGTGCCTATGGCGGTGTGAGAGGCATGCACACACACAATCACACACACACTAGGCCTACTGAGGTATGACAGGTAAACACTCAGACACAGACACGTGCACACACACACACACACACAATAGGTCTATTATGGTATGAAAGGCATACACACAGACACACACACTCGGCCTACCGAGGTAAGAGAAGTTTACACACACATACACACGCACACACACATACAGTACACACACACACTCGGCCTACCAAGGTAGGAGAGGTCCACACACACACACACACACACACACACACACACACACACATGGCCATCTGAGGTATGAGAGGCAGACACATACATCACACTCAAGACTTTAAATGAAAAGGAGCTCTGCTACATACACTGCTATATACGCATATAGGACTCTAAATAAAAAGGAACAGTACTCTAATGAGAGACCTGATATGTGGGAGGGGACTAGATGCCCTGTGTGCCTGCTGCTGCCCCCTTTAATCACCCCCGGCCCTGCCCTCTACCCTCTCTAATCCTGCTCACCTCTGGCACAGACACACACAACACACACACACACACACACACACACACAGACACACACACACACACACACACACACACACACGGCCTAACCAACACCCTACACAGACACACACAACCACACACACACACAAGGCCTAACTCAACCCAACCAAGAACTTGTAACGTCACCAACTGACAATCGGTTGTTCCGGGTTCGATTCCCACCGTCTGCAAAACATCAGTCAACTTTAACACACACACACACACACACACACACACACACACACACACACACACACACACACACACACACACACACACAGGGCCTAACCCACCACCTACAGAGACGCCACGAAGGCTCCAGCAACAGACACCAGCTGGACCCAAACCTGATTGGACAGCCTAGTTGGAGCGCCACCAAGAACCACAGTCAGGCCCAGAGCAGCAGCTCCATAAATACCCACAATTACATGGGGCACTGGGATGGGTGTGGCAGAGCTGAAACCACCATCCAGAAACAGCTGGGGGCAGACGCACAGATTACCCCCACACACAGATTACTCCCACACACACACACATACACACACACACACACACATACTGTACGAACACACCAGCACTGCTTTGAACACAAGTGGACATTCACAAACACTGCCACACACACACACACACACACACACCACACACACACACACACACACAGACATCAAAATGCCTTAAATACACTACTATACATGTGACAGTCACACATATAGACAGATGTCTTTTTACACATGTAGACTACTGTCAGCATGACAGTCATGCAGTCTACCCAGCATATTAACTGCCCAAAAACACAAATCCTCCCTCTTCTAAGTGAAACAGATGTTGTCAAAGCAGAAAAGCATTGTTTTGCTTGCTTCAAGGTTATTTAAGGTAACCGCTTGGTTGTTGATTTTAGAGTGATATTATTTAAGATAACTGCGTGATTGTTGTGAGAATACATCTTGATGCCAATCGGTAAGCAAAGTCATGTTAGCAAGCTATGTTAGCTTCACACCACATTTAGTTAGTGCAGCAGTTTTGTAGTCTGTAAATTCTTGCTGTTAGAGGACGGATAGCAACAGAAAGCCCAAAATTGAAAGTTCCTACATTTTGGGTTATGATCTTGGGAAATCTCCCTTATTTTCAAAGCTCAATGTTGACAGTAGATGGGTGCATGTCAAATGTTGCACTTGTTAGGTCCCATTATTGCTTGAAAATGAAATCCTTAAAAGGCATCATACTCCCTGCTGGAGCTGAACTATAACCAGTCGAAAGAGCTGGAGCTGAACTACAACCAGCCGAAAGAGCTGGAGACCCTCTGCAGCACATTTCCTCTTTCAGGAGGAGTAGAGGCACAGTCGCTCCACATGGTGTGTGTTTAAGAGAGCTATGGTCCACACAAATAAGCAGTAACCGAGGCTAACTCCGTGAGCCCCCTCTCCTGCTGCAGCTACACCCACAGGCAAGCGCACACACAGTGGTTTCCTCCACCTGTCCTGGCCACAGCTGGGAGGCTAAAGGGATTCGCCTATAAATAGCACTGCCATCACACAGTCATACATGATTACAGTTGACATAATCTGAAGGAATCCTATCTAACACCAAAGACATCATATTGGAAAAATATCTTGTATCATTTCATTGTGTGTATGTTTGTGTGTGTGTGTGTGAGAGAGAGAGAGAGAGAGAAAGAGAAGGAGAGAGACACTCTCCATCTTCATGGGCCCTTCCAGAAAGTAGGCATTGGTGTGCTTAATATACTGCATATTACATTAAGGATTTGATGCATGTGTGGGTGGAGACATTTGGGTACACAACTGTGTGTGTGTGTGTGTGTGTGTGTGTGTGTGTGTGTGTGTGCAAGAGAGAGAGAGAGGAGAGAGAGAGACACACACACACACACACACACACACACACACACACACACACACACAGTGAGTTAATAGTGAAAGCATTACAATGAATGCTGTCATGTCAGACAACAATGAAATACAAAAATAGGCAATAAAAATCATACCTTACTAAATGTTAAAACAACATGTATTGGTTCACCAACATGTGCAGTGCCAACTGAGTATTTCTTAAGCTGCTCTGGATATCTGCTGTTCTACTTAGCCTACTAGACTAGGCCTACACCCCTGCTTTATTGCGATGGAAAGGGGACGACTGGCTAGCCTGACGCTGGCACGACCACTGATTATCCCCTAGCAACTAGAATGTTGACGTGACATCCTCTGCTAGTGATCCTTCTCCCGAACGACTAAAACATCCTGTGAAGTGTTCATTAAAAATACATCAATAAATAAAATAAAAAATACAAAAACTTAAGTTAATTAACGGACACGTCTTGACGTCAAACGGTGTACAGGACAATACTAACCTAAAGCTTTATTCGTAAGAATACTGAAATCGCATCTTTGTATTAACTTGACACTTTCATCTCAACGAACGGAAATGTTCCATGCCATACAATATGAAGTTAGTCTGCGCGCTCGGTTGATCACGAACAAGATCCGGAAGAAGCGCCTAAACACATTAATTGCCCGCTCCTCTAATACAGTTTATGCGTACAGTTAAGGAAACCGAACCTAGTGGTGTCTGGTATCACCTAGGCTACCTGGAGCACATCAGCCCGCCTATCCTGTTTCACTCCCTGCGTTTGTTAACATGCTTCATGACAAACGCAGGAAGCCATGGTAAGTCCAACGATGGCAAAGAACTAGCTGCCCAGAATCCGATTTCAAAGCCACACGCATCTAGTTGGCATTTGATTAAACTATCCAATGTGCAGCCCTGATATGAAATAAGCGAAACAAGTCAATATTCATGTCTATAACTCACAAGCATAGGGCTACAGGAATGGTATACTGTACATGGACAGGTTGCAAAGATTTGTAGCACCGGCCCATACACTTTTGAGCGATGAAGCAGTGTACTCTGCGTGCGTGTGTGTGTGTGTGTGTGTTTGTGTGTGTGTGCGTGTGTGTGAAAGAGAGAGAGCAAGGAAGGAAGAGAGAGCGAGAGAGAAACAGCCTACGTCTGTGCGTGTGTGTGACAGAGCGACTGTGTGAATGTGTTTGGGGGATGTAGGGAGACAGACTCTTTGAACCACGTCAGCTAAACGGATGAGAGACCGCGCCGAGCCACACCTTTAAGTCACTATTAAAACTGCTCCGACTAAAGTGTGCGTTTCATGTACACGTATGACATTATTCTTTAGAAATCTATTCAGCGTCATGAGCGCAAAAGTCCACACACGTAGCCTATCTATCCAAGCCACCCACATATGAGTAGTCAAGTGATTGGTAAGGTGCGAAGCTTACCCATGTAATAAATTACCCGTGTAATAAAAGCATCATGGGAATTATTTCTATCTTATGAAGTTCATGAGTCGACGACCATTTGAAAAGACAGATAAACAAAGCGCTTCTCGGTTCTGTTCAGTTATCGTGCAGAATCAGTTCCATGCCATCGCACATACAATTGTATACTGGCGCACATAGGTTCGTCAACAAAAAAACAGGCACGCCGCCGTTTTGAACCCTCGCCTCTACTCTGATTCACAGACATGCAAACATAGTCAAATCATAATCCGTCCTCACAGAGGCTGGATGTGTAGGCAACAACGAAATCCTTTCCTGTGATGCCCGAGCGGCTGGACAACTGCAATTCTAGCTGAAATATGTTTTTCCATTACTTTTGGTATATGTTTTTCCATTACTTTAAGACTATTACACCCTAAATTGTTAGTCTACAATAATATGCCAACCCTGAATTGATGGTCGAGAGGCGCACAGAAACAATGGGAGTGGTACTTACGGCAGACACGACGTAGGCTATGCAAACAGGTTTGAAACGTGTCGTTCGGCAAGTGTCGGTGAAAGGCGGTAAACTGATGTTCTCAGGATGCTTTAGAAGCCTGAGAGAATCCACCTCATGGCCGCCTTGCTGAAATCGACGGACTGCGTGCTTCTATCTCCAGCACCACCACGCTTTGAACAGCTCCATTGACGTCATATCTACTCTCCATGGCCACGCCCTTATCATAACGACCAATGCCAATCACCAGCTGAGAGCAAACCACAAATCCAGTTCGCATTGTAATAATTTACTTCAACCAGAAAATGTACTCATATGTATAGGCTATTTTATTAACACTACCATGTCTCTGTAACCATAACCCCCACCCCCCTTGTTCCCCAAAGGCTATACCTGAGACCAATAATTAGATTCATTTTCCATAAAAATGTTTACTCTAGGCTACTACAAAGAATGTCCCAGATAGAGTTCTCCGCTCCCTTTTGTCATCATTTCCGAGGGACTTCAAATCCCATGGCATTTACAAGAGCTCTGTTTCCATAGTTACCATCAATATCCAACAGAAGAGCAAGTTAATGGTTGAGCTTTAGTCGCTAGACTTTCCACTTTGGTATTATGGCTACTCAAGTAGGCCCAAGTGTCTTTACTCGGCTAATCGACAAACAATAATGTGGTAATAAGGTGTGGTTTTTGTTAGGCAATTGTATGCAAAAATAGCCTAATTTAATTTGAGCAAATCATTTTCTATCGCTCATTGGTAGCCTAGGCTAGCCTTCCTCAGGCCAGTTAACATTATAGCATGTCAACTGTGTGGGTCGGAGTGTGCACGCTTTCTAGTTTGTGTGTGTGTGGAAGAAGCGGAGTGGGGCGGGGTAGTAAAATCAATCACACCATTACTTTCAAATAAAGCAGTTTTCACTCATAATATTGTGAGTTTATAGGCTAGGCCAGGGGTTCCCAAACTTTTCCACGACAAGGCCCCCCAAATACCACTAGGTTCTGGCCAAGGACCCCCTTGATGTGTTATTAAACGAATCGTCGACAATACTATGGCAAATGTAAAAATACATTAAGCTAATCCTAATAATTATTTTAGCCACAAGCACTTCGCAATGGATCATACAGTGTGTAAAAAATGTATTTGGGGCTTTCTGCTATATGAGAGCTATCACTCTACTATTATTCCAAGTCATTATCATGGGAAATATAATGTTCAGATATGCGTCACATTATTATAATGCCATTGTATAACAATCCTTATAGTAGCAGGTATATATTAAACTTTTCAAATGTATTTATTTGTTGCTTTTATTTTTCCTTCCAACTTGCTGAGGCCCCTGGCACCCCCTCGTGGCCCCCACTTTGAAAACCTCTGGGCTAGGCTACATGTTGTGTGAAAGCATTAGAAAATAATAGGCTACAAAATAAGTCTGCATACCAAATTGTAATTAGCTGCTATAGTCGCAAGTGGCGATGACGAGCCCGAGCACCTACCGCAAAACCCTCTAAACACCACCTCCGTCAAAAATGTGATAACAATGGTGAGTGAATGCTCTCCACACATTGTATACATTAAATCATTTTGCTTCAAAACCCGCTAAATACCACTCTCTTCCTGATCTGAAATATCGATTTGTAGCAAAAACCAATAGGACCCTGATAAAAAAGCTAATTTAAAAGAAAAGTAGTCCGACGGATTTAGAGGGTTTTGCATCTGAACTCGAATATACATATCTACAGTGCAACCGGAAAGTTTTCAGACCCTTTCAGGTTTTCCACATTTTGTTATATTTCAAACTCATCTTAAAATGGATTCAATTAATTTCTCATCAATCTACACACAATTCTCCAGTACTCTACCAGACAACAGGTGTTTGGAGTGTTTTGTCTTCCTAGATCTGGCCGCTCAGCCAAACTGAGTAATCTGGGACAGAGGGCTGGTCAGACAGGTGGTTGATGGTTGTCATTCTGTAAGGGTTCTCCCATGTCCACAAAGAAACTCTGTTTCTCAATTAGTGACCATTGGGTCCTTGGTTACCTGTGAGTTCCTTTGTGGACATGAGAGACTTTCGGGCACTTTCAATGATGCAGACATGTTCTTGTACCCTTCCTCAGATCTGTGTCTTGACACAATCCTGTCTCGCAGGTCTATGGACAATTCTCTCGACCTCGTAGCTTGGTTTTCACTCTGACATACACCATCAACTGTGAGACCTTACATAGACAGATGTACCTCTCTTAATAATGTCCAATGAATTCATTTAGACACATGCGGACTCCAATCAAGTTGCAGAAGCATCTGAAGGACCATTGATAAAAGTAGGATGTACCAAAGCTCAACTGCAAGTGTCATAACAAAGGGTCCCGACATACATATAACAACAATACTAAATTAAATTTAACAGTAAACAATTTTAAAAGTTGGTAAGACTACATTAAAGCAACATTCTGTAATCTCATGGGTTAATTCTTGGGGGAAATTCTCCCATCTAGCAGTGAGATGGTATATTGCAACAGACTCTGGTCTGTAGTTCTTCGCATCAATTGGATTAAGTGTACTTTTCTTTAGCAAATTCCAGAACTGAGTGAAGTGTAAAACACATGTGTGACTGCCGGTAGAACAGCAGGTGCGATAGACTGTAGAAGAGTAGAGGGTACAGGACCCAAAGGGCATGTTGTTGGATGACTTCGCTGAAGCAGTTGAGAGACTGCTTCCTCATCTAGAGGAGAGAAAGAGTCCAACGATGCCATCATGTCAAACAAGGCAAAGCCCTCTTCATAGGTTCATCAAACTGAGCAATTATCTTAGCAACTTTTTCAATGAAAAATGTTGCAAAGTCATCTGCTGATAGTGAAGTAACTGATGGCGGTGGTGGAGGATTGAGAAGAGACTTGAAAGTGGAAAAAAGTTTTCTACTGTCAGTGGCGCTCTAAATGTTGCTCTGATAGAATGGCTTTTTTGCAAGTGTAACCCTGGATGAAAAAGATTGCACAGACTGGTAGTTACAAAGATCATTTCCATCTCTGGACTTACGCCATTTCCTCTTAGCAGCTCTAAGTTTCTTTCATACTGAGCGTATACTGTTTGTCAGCAATGAATGAGGAGGTTTAGAACAGTTGTGCGTCTCAGTGCAAACAGCTTGACCAGTGAAAATCAACACTTTCAGGTGAAGAGAAATTGTGCTCTAATGCAGCCTTGGTGTGCTAGTGTGCTCTCTTGAGGAGAATGATGATAGAGAGAGAGAGAGCATGAGAAGATAGAGAGATCAAGCATAAATAGCAGATCTTCTCGAGGCAGGAGCTGATTTTGGCATGGTGGACACAGGATTTCTCTTTGGCATGGTGGACACGGCACTGGTCATCATCAGCCCCTGTGGGAAAAAGTAATGTGTGCTGTTTGGACAGTTGCCTGTGCAGCTTCATTTGGTAGACAGATGAGGAGGATCTCTTTGACCCAGAACAATAGGCAGATGCTCCCATTAAGATGTGCAAGAGCACGAAGGCTCAGCCTTCAAAGGCTGGGGGAGGGGAGGGGGTGGGCACACCGAGGCCAAAACAATGATACAGGGCTCTTTATATTTCACTGACTCAGTGTGTGTGTACGTGTGCACTCATGTTTGGTAGTCCAAGTGTGTTTATACCAGTGTTGTAGTCAAGTCACTATGCCTCGAGTCCGAGTCCAGGTTCGAGTCCCCAGTGTTCAAGTCCGAGTCAAGTCCAAGTCATTAAAAAAAAATTCCAAGTCAAGTCTGAGTCGAGTCCACTACTCATCCGAGTCAAGTCCGAGTTGAGTCACTATTGATCCACGTCGAGTCCAAGTCCAGCACTAAAGTAAGCATAGCCTACATGTCGTTCCATTTTTTTCCCATTGCAGATGAAATCCTTAAAAGCAAAATGGACAATCTTCTGTCTCCATGCAGGGGTGCTATCACTTGTGTGAAAGTAGTATTGCCAAATTTCTTGCCAAACCCAATGTGTTGTAGTTATTATATCGGAGACAATACCATACCATAGCCATACCATAGTCTATAGGCCTACTCATAATAAATTAGCAATCCACATCCCAATCACACAGGCCATTAAAGGAGAATTCCGGTGTGATATTGACCTAAAGTGTGTTGAAACATGATACCGAGTGTGAACGTATGTCTCATAGCCCATCTCGGCTTGTCCCCTGCACTCCAAAATCTGACGCTAGTTAGCCGATGCTACCAACAGCTTTTTCAATGGTGGTGCTTCGGCATCGGGCTAGCCATGCAAATAAATCACTGTTTTACACCATTTACGAGGCTCAATGTATCTCCACACTTCATTGGTAGACTTCCGAGGGGCCCTGACATTTAAAAGCGAGACATTGAGAACTTTGAAAAAGCACTGGTAGTTTACTTACAAGACGATTTATACAGACAGTATCTTCAACGAAGTTTAGCGTTTGCAGCCATCTTGAATTTAGTCACGATAAAGTCGAAATGACGAGTAAGAATGAACAGGTATGATAAGGGATCAGATTCCAAAAATAATTCAGTGGAAATGCATGGATTCCAGTTTCTTCCAGTAGCAGCAACTGGAATCCATGCATTTCCACGGACACATTATGCTGTTACAGACTGCTGACAATTGTACTCTGTAGGCAGTGTTGTAGAAGTTCATACAAGAGCTAGATGGACGTTGGAGTAGGCCTATTTTGTAAGAGGTAGTGTGGATCATAAAAGGGCCTCCCCCGGCCATTTTTTTTCAATTCTGGCTGTTAAATAGACTACACAATTTTAGCGCAGTATGGGAGGGACAGAAACAGAGCAGGGCCCGTCTTGGTAGCTTTTTCTGACTCCTGTGACGTGAACACTGGCTACCTGCAACTGCATAATGTTATCACTTCACTGACACTATGGAGACATATTTCACGCCAACAATGGAGATGAAAACTAGCTTTCGGTTAACGGAGATGCAGATCATCTGCCTAATTAATTTCTTTGCGCAACAGGCCACATTCTAAGTTCATTTCAGCGAGATGAGTGAAATAAATGTTTTTTTAAGCTGCCATCGCCATAGGCTACCATTTGCTACGATATTCATCTGTTAGAAATATAACAAGTTGCTATTTCCTTTTTTTCGTGCAGTGGATTAGGCTATCAAATCGCTCCGATATCCGATAATATTCAATTCGATCCGATAATAGCCTGCTGCAAATTAACAGACAGAAGCACGGCAGAGCACGCCCCAAATGAAAACGAATGAATGGAACCTCGCTTCTCGCGTCAGTCAGGAAAAACACTGTTCACCAAGTCACGATGATCAGCTATCCAGCAGCTGTGTGTGATGTTTAGCCTAGGTAATGTCATGTCATTTATGAGAACTAATATTGCCTGGCAATACTACATTGACATGGCGGTGGCCATGTCTCCAGGCATTTTGGTGTTAAAGTTAACGTAAGTTTGCTTTGCATGTGAACATGACGTGACTTGCAATGCATGACACGAAGCAGTAGCCTAACATTCCCTTGCACTAAAATTAGCATTCCACATAATTTAGATATTAAAATCATATAGCAAATTATAGCCTAATGACATACTACAATTATAGCCTTATGATATATTACAAAAAAAAGTCAAGTCCTCGACGAGTCATCGCGAGTGCGAATGCACGAGTCCAAGTGCAAGTTCGAGTCATTCAGTGCTCAAGTCCAAGTCAAGTCACGAGTCTCTAAATTTAGCTAATGACTCGGACTCGAGTACTACAACACTGGTTTATACTGTATATGCACATATGTATATGTAATGTTTATTAGTCCAAGTGTGTGTGTGTGTGTGTTCAGTCTGTTTGTTCACCCTGTAGGCAGCAAGACAGTTAAATTGACCTGCAGTGTCTTGGGAGGTCTGAAAGTCAGAATCAGGGCTTGAAAACGAAATTATTTTTCAAACGTTCCGTTCCGAACGGTTCAGGTAGGCCTATGTTTAACGTTTTCGTTCTTGCATGCGTTCCGCCACCAACATATTGGTCCTGAACCGGTTCGGAACGCAAAATATTGTTCGTTCTTAAAGTTCCGGCAGTGTTTGGCGGGCCTATCAAGTCTATTTTTGTGAACTTTACCTTAGAATAGACGTACTCATTATTTCCCCTTGATTTAGCCTATACCGTAGCTATGCCCAAAAATAATAAATCACAGGCAGCATCCAAAAACATTCAGATGGGCTATCCATCCCATAGCCTACAGACTTACTGTAAGCCTAACCTATGCCTATAAATAATTTCTTATCAAAAATATTTCTGGATACGTGCTAAACTCCTTACCTGGTTTTATCCATATGGATTTCTTCAAAGGCTTGCGCTATAATTTCCAACCTGTCTGTTGCTGACAAGGCCTATCTCAAATTTTCCGTTTAACTCTTCTACATAGAATAGGCTATAATTGCGCAAACATTTCAAATCCTGACTTTAAAACGACAAGGCGTGGACAGGCAAAATAGGCTATTACGCATAGGCTACAAACAATTTCCAAATAAGTTTCAGTAGCCTACGCTACGAGCTGGCCTAAGATCCGAAGTGGCAGACGGATGGGTAGGCCTAGTTGGCTACATAGCGGCTTGTTAGCTTACATTAACAGTGTAGATGCACGGGCTTGTTTTCGCACAACCGAAATAGTCTCCCTGACATAGGATATGCTTTTGTGAAATTTTATAAAATATATAGAGAAAAAAAAAACGTTATTAACCGGTTTTGTGGATTTCAGAATAACGTTTCTGTTCCGGAACAGTTGAAGACCATTTTGTTTTCGTTTCCGTTTCTGCTCCTCGTAAAATTCCGTAAAATTCCGTTCGTTTTCGGTTTTCGTTCCTTGAACCGGTTCGGAGCCCTGGTCAGAATCAAGTTGAAGGTGGTAATGAGCTCTGACACGGATCAGTAAACCATTTAAACCATTTTAAACCATTTTGCTTTGCTCCAGTTCAGAAAAGAAAGTGTGTAATATTTTTTTTTTGTGTGTGTCTGCTATAACGTGAATGAGAGATGCTATTACAGTAAGAGTTTTTGTGTTGGTCAGGACTTGTTCCCCATAAGTTTATGTGTACTGTAACATAAGAAATGAATAAAAAAAGAAGGATTTAAGGATTTAAGTATGTAAAAATGTAATTAGAGTGTCATTAGATTGTTATTGTGTGTAGTGTATTTGTGATGGCAAACTTTTTTATTGTTTCCTTTTACATGTAAACTGTATGAATGAATACTCCAATAGATATTTGGAATGCCCTCTACGTGTGGATACGTGCTGTAAATGTGATTATTGCAAATGTGAGTAGTGTAAATGAGAGTATTTCTATGGAGCTCTGTAATCATGTACAGCCTGGGCTACCCTGCCCTCCCCACCCAGGGGAGTCTCTGCTATTTCTGGAGGGGGCAGCGCCCGCCCAAACAGCAGTCTGTAATTTAGCCTCAATGAAAGAGCAGAACTCTCTCTCTCTCACACACACACACACGCACACACACACACAAACACACACACACACACACACAATCACACATACACACACAGAGAGAGCTGCTTCCTCAATCTCCCTCTCTCTCTCTCTCTCTCTCTCTCTCACACACACACACACACACACACATACACACTGAGCTGCTTCCCCCAACCTCTTCTCTTCAAAATAACTTCCACATGGCAGCCAGGCAAGAACAACTTCCCTCTCAACAAACACACACGGCTGAGCCTTTACAGTTTCTGCTCAGGCTGAGAGTTCCATCATGCCTTTACTGCTTCTGCTCAGTCCGAGAGCTTCCACCATGCCTTTACAGTTTCTGCTCAGGCCGAGAGTTCCATCGTGCCTTTACTGCTTCTGCTCAGTCCGAGAGCTTCCATCGTGCCTTTAGAGTTTCTGCTCAGTCAGAGAGTTCCATCATGCCTTTACAGTTTCTGCTCAGGCTGAGAGTTCCATCGTGCATCCAGTCCTGTGTGGCCCATGAGTCATGCTGCACGGTCTGCTGCTGTTCCAGTCAGACCTGTAATGGCAGCAATGCTGATCAGGCCCCATTAAACCAGCAGAGTTCCACCACAGGGGACACACTATGGGAAAGCACTGATGAGTAACTTGAGAAGTATGAGAAAGATCAATGACAAAGCACTGATCAGTTATTCTATGAGAAAGTAATGATCAATCATTCTACGAGAAAGCATCAATCTCTCTTATTCCTTCTTTATTGACTTCCTGTCTGTGTGTGCAGGAGCAGAGCACTGGAGACAAGGTGCTGTAGCTGTTTACTATCAGGAGGTCATACCAGAGCTGTGGAGTTTGCTGCTGTGTGTGAAGCGGGGAAATGATCAGTGGTGCTGGCTAACACATGTTCAGTCATATTTACACCTCCTGTTCTATGTGTCTGCCATATCATATTGTCTGATTGATTGATTTGATATGTGATAATCAGACACAGCAATCAATGTTTGTCAGTGATGGAGACAGACTGTAAAACCAAGATCACCAATATCTTAAAAGCCATTAAATTAAAAGGAAGGTAAACTACATTATGTCACAATGACAGTCTAGAATAGGAGTTTTTTTAGGGACAGAGTTTTTTGGAGTATTTTAGAGAGACAGTGTGGAGTAATAGTGGACTATGTAAGAGAGTGTGGAGTTAAAGTGGAGTATTTTAGACAGTGTGGGGTTAATAGTGGAATATTTTAAAGAGACTGGAGTTATAGTGGAGTATTTTAGACAGTGTGGGATTATAGTGGAGTATTTTAGAGAGACTGTGTGGGGTTATAGTGGAGTATTTTAGAGAGACAGTGTGGAGTTAAGTATTTTAGAGAGACTGTGGAGTTATAGTGGAGTATTTTAGACAGTGTGGAGTTATAGTGGAGTATTTTAGAGAGACAGTATGGAATGGGAGTTGTGTTGAATCACCAGCTTTAACCCTCCCCAGATAAATATGACTGGCCCTACCCTAACCATACTGTTACGAGATATGGCATCCATGCCTCATTTGTGTGGTGTATGTAACAGCGTATCATATATGCAATATAGAGCACCCTCTAGCCTCATTTGTGTGGTGTATGTAACAGCGTATTATATATGCAATATAGAGCACCCTCTAGCCTCATTTGTGTGGTGTATGTAACAGCGTATCATATATGCAATATAGAGCACCCTCTATGCAGGAGTTTCTGAAATGGTGTGGTGGTTTCATGCCATGGAGGTAAATAATGCAAAGGTGAAGTGACCTCTATTTAACCTCTATTTAAAAGCTGTCAAATAAGCAGCAGTATAATTGAGGGAAATCATATGGGAGATAAAGTTTCCATATCATATTGCCTGGAGGTTTGGACTTCTTAGGATAATTGGACAGTGTTTATACTGATTGTTGCCTGATTATAAAAGTATATTCTCAAAATAGCAAACTAGGCATTGGAATGGTTATAGGACTTTTTCCAGGTTGAATGGTGGCCTCAGGCCTCAGAGTCAGTGGAAATGCATGGATTCCAGTTGCTGCTACTGGAAGAAACTGGAATCCATGCATTTCCACTGAATTTTTTTGGAATCTGATCCCTTATCATACCTGTTCATTCTTACTTCGTAAATTTCGACTTCGCGTGACTAAATTCAAGATGGCTGCAAACGCTTAAACTTCGTGAAGATACTGTCTGTATAAATCATCTTGTAAGTAAACTACCAGTGCTTTTTCAAAGTTCTCAATGTCTGGATTTTTTTTAAATGTCAGGGCCCTCGAAAAGTCTACCAATGAAGTGTGGAGATACATTGAGCCTCGTAAATGGGTGTAAAACAGTGATTTATTTGCATGGCTAGCCCGATGCGAAGCACCACTATTGAAAAAGCTGTTGGTAGCATCGGCTAACTAGCGCCAGATTTTGGAGTGCAGGAGACAAGCCGAGATGGGCTATGAGACATAACGCTCACACTTTCGGTATCATGTTTCAACACACTTTAGGTCAATATCACACCGAATTCTCCTTTCGTAAATTGAGAATTTATCCTTCACAATTTCTCCGTGCCAAACAAACATCCTGTGTATGCCTTCTCTCCAAAGTCCACTGCCAAAGCTCCAGTAGGCCTCTCAAGGCACATTCCAGACCAAACCAAGTAGAAGGAAAAGCCGAGTTTTGCAAGCAGAGATCACAGAGGTTATCACTGAAGTGAATTGAGTTTGGGTTGGGCAGAGCTCCATAGAAATACTCTCATTTACACTACTCACATTTGCAATAATCACATTTACAGCACGATCCACACGTAGGGGCATTCCAAATATCTATTGGAGTATTCATTCATACAGTTTACATGTAAAAGGAAACAATAAAAAAAGTTTGCCATCACAAATACACTACACACAATAACAATCTAATGACACTCTAATTACATTTTTACATACTTAAATCCTTAAATCCTTCTTTTTTTATTCATTTCTTATGTTACAGTACACATAAACTTATGGGGAACAAGTCCTGACCAACACAAAAACTCTTACTGTAATAGCATCTCTCATTCACGTTATAGCAGACACACACAAAAAAAAAAATATTACACACTTTCTTTTCTGAACTGGAGCAAAGCAAAATGGTTTAAAATGGTTTAAATGGTTTACTGATCCGTGTCAGAGCTCATTACCACCTTCAACTTGATTCTGACTTTCAGACCTCCCAAGACACTGCAGGTCAATTTAACTGTCTTGCTGCCTACAGGGTGAACAAACAGACTGAACACACACACACACACACACACACTTGGACTAATAAACATTACATATACATATGTGCATATACAGTATAAACCAGTGTTGTAGTACTTTCGAGTCCGAAGTCATTAGCTAAATTTAGAGACTCATTGACTTGACTTGGACTTGAGCACTGAATGACTCGAACTTGCACTCGGACTCGTGCATTCGCACTTGCGATGACTCGTCGAGGACTTGACTTTTTTTTGTAATATATCATAAGGCTATAATTGTAGTATGTCATTAGGCTATAATTTGCTATATGATTTTAATATCTAAATTATGTGGAATGCTAATTTTAGTGCAAGGGAATGTTAGGCTACTGCTTAGGTGTCATGCATTGCAAGTCACGTCATGTTCACATGCAAAGCAAACTTACGTTAACTTTAACACCAAAATGCCTGGAGACATGGCCACCGCCATGTCAATGTAGTATTGCCAGGCAATATTAGTTCTCATAAATGACATGACATTACCTAGGCTAAACATCACACACAGCTGCTGGATAGCTGATCATCGTGACTTGGTGAACAGTGTTTTTTTCCTGACTGCGCCAGGCAGATGATCTGCATCTCCTTTAACCGAAAGCTAGTTTTCATCTCCATTGTTGGCGTGAAATATGTCTCCATAGTGTCAGTGAAGTGATAACATTATGCAGTTGCAGGTAGCCAGTGTTCACGTCACGGGAGTCAGAAAAGCTACCAAGACGGGCCCTGCTCTGTTTCTGTCCCTCCCAAACTGCGCTAAAATTGTGTAGTCTATTTAACAGCCAGAATTGAATAAAATGGCCGGGGAGGCCCTTTTATGATCCACACTACCTCTTACAAAATAGGCCCTACTCCAACGTCCATCTAGCTCTTGTATGAACTTCTACAACACTGCCTACAGAGTACAATTGTCAGCAGTCAGTAACAGCATAATGTGTCCGTGGAAATGCATGGATTCCAGTTGCTGCTACTGGAAGAAACTGGAATCCATGCATTTCCACTGAATTATTTTTGGAATCTGATCCCTTATCATACCTGTTCATTATCGTGACTAAATTCAAGATGGCTGCAAACGCTAAACTTTGTGAAGATACTGTCTGTATAAATCGTCTTGTAAGTAAACTACCAGTGCTTTTTCAAAGTTCTCAATGTCTCGTTTTAAATGTCAGGGCCCTCGGAAGTCTACCAATGAAGTGTGGAGATACATTGAGCCTCGTAAATGGGTGTAAAACAGTGATTTATTTGCATGGCTAGCCCGATGCGAAGCACCACTATTGAAAAAGCTGTTGGTAGCATCGGCTAACTAAGCCAGATTTTGGAGTGCAGGGGACAAGCCGAGATGGGCTATGAGACATACGTTCACACTCGGTATCATGTTTCAACACACTTTAGGTCAATATCACACCGGAATTCTCCTTTACATAAATTGAGAATTTATCCTTCACAATTTCTCCGGTGCCAAACAAACATCCTGTGTATGCCTTCTCTCCAAAGTCCACTGCCAAAGCTCCAGTAGGCCTCTCAAGGCACATTCCAGACCAAACCAAGTAGAAGGAAAAGCCGAGTTTTGCAAGCAGAGATCACAGAGGTTATCACTGAAGTGAATTGAGTTTGGGTTGACTGACATATAAGTCTGCAGCGATAGGTCTGCACTCTGAGCGCCCTTTTAGTTCATTCATTTATTTTGTCATTTTGTTTGTTTGGTGGACATGATTATGTGAGATATGAAAGAAAGTGTCTTCTATGAATGACTTGGTTTCAGGTCAGGCTCCCATGCACTCATGTACGTTTAGTACAAAACTAAGAAACAGGGAATCTGTCGCAGTTTCATTTCAGTACAGCTAAACTGTTTTGTTTGGAATTAGTTTCATTGGTCTGGCATGCACAAAGGTTGACATTTGGCATTCCGTTTTAAAAATACACTTGTGTGTTTGAAGGGTAAACTTACAGGCCTGGCCAGAGAACATAATGACACAGAGGGCCTCTTTTAAAGGCAGAGTTGGAGTCGGCCTCCCATCTTCAGCTGTAAGAACGCAGCTCCTTACTGGCCTCCCTCAGCTGTAAGAACATTACTCCTCACTGCCCCCCCCCCTTCTGTAATGCTCCTCATTGGCACCTCCTCATCTGCACTGCTCCTCACTGCACCTCACTAGCCTCCCTCCCACCTCAGCTGTAAGAACACTGCTCCTCACTGCACCTTACTGGAACTAACTCCCCCCCATCTCGGCTGTACTCATCTCAGCTGTAAGAACACTGCTCCTTACTGCACCCACCCCCCATCTCAGCTGTAGGAACACTGCTCATCACTGTCTCAGTGTGGCTGCTGTCTCATATGCTGATGTGAGCTCCAGTCTCTCCACTGGTCTCAGATATGCTCTGTTTGATTGACAGCATGAGTTGAGTTGTGTTATGTTTGTGTGTAAATACTGTAGCTTGTCTACATACTGTGTGGTGTCTATTAGTGATTTCTGTGCTTATGTGTCGTGTCGAACATGAGGCAGGGGCATTGGGTGGTTGGAGCACCCTCTAGTGGTAGTCTTACTGTCATTCTGTGCGCAGTCCTGGCACTGAAATTCTGTCTCTTACATCAGTACATCATTCCAGCGAATCAACATGTGGCTTCAGGGACGTAGTTTCCTGAATCTAAACATATCTATGGCAACATGAGATTAGAAGGGCATTCCAAATAAAACATTTTAGCCATCGATATCCCTTTGCAGTGGGTAAGGAGCAGAGAATACAGCCCTGTGATTGCAACACAACCATGTGCAACTCAGTGAGGTTTCTAGGCCTTAGGACTACACATACTCAATAAAAAATAAATTTGAAATATATTTTCACAATATATTTTGAAGTATATGTAAATATTCAAAATTGGCCCAAAAATATATTTTTGACACTTAAAATATATTTCTAATTTGTTTTTCTGTAGGCTATGGGTATGGTCAAAAGTAAATGTCAAAAGTAAAAAATGTCATATTTTATGTCAAAAGTAAAATGGTCAAATGGCTGTTGATAGAAAATACTATAATTATCACCGCACATGTATTTTCAGAATAATTGCATAAGTAGCCTACTATTAATATGGCTAAATATTATTAGTCAGTTATTATATTATATTTTTAGTTAGTAGTATGAAATGCCATCATCAGTATCACTTATGATATTTTCTATCATATGTTTTATTACTGTAAACATTATCTGTGTCTGTCTTTTCAATCTCAATCTGGTCAAATAGATCAGTTAGTTTTAGCTAAATTACCAACATTCAATTAGAGGATTTTGTTATATGTTGTTTTATGTTGTTGTATTTTAATATTATCACCAGATAATGTACAAAATAGAACATTGCTGCCAAACAGGCACATGTGACATTTTTTCTAAAATTAAAAATGTAAGAAAAACATTTTCCTCAATAAATAATTTTTGTTCGTTAAGTATATTGTCACCCATGGCTGTGTAAGATTTTATTTTTTTTAAAAAAAATCAAATCAGTATGTCTTTTTTTATCTTTTAAGGCATCATACGTGAAATAATTGCGTAAAACAAAGCCAAGACTCATGGGGACAATTGCTCTGTCACTAGCTTAGCCACTTTTTATAGTTTAACATGGTTTTAATCCCATACCTGACCAAGCTCTCCAATACAGCCTGATACAATACAAACATAATCCTAAAAGTATTATCCAGGTGAATTCCCTGGTACTTGTATGAGCAGTCCTGACTAATGTGTGTGTCATATATTACCACTGTGGTCCCCTAGGTCCACCATCTCCTTAGTCTTCGAGATGTTTATGATGAGATGGTTAGCGTCGCACCACTGCACAAAGTTTCCTATTTCTGAGACATAGGCTGATGTACATGTGTCTTGATGCAGTAGGCTATGGATAGCTGTGTCAATTGAAAATGTAAAAACATAGTTCCCAGGGTGACTGTTTGAGCATCCATTTGTATACAGGACTGGTGAGCTAACACACCCCTGTGGAGCACCTGTGCTGACTGTTCTCGCTTCCGAGATGGTGTGGTTGACTCTGACACACTGACTATGGTTGGTAAGAAAGGGTTCACATTTATCTGCTTTGAAACTTTGAAAAAGCATATGAGGCTAGAGTGTGTTGAAGGCTGAGCTAAAATCAGCAAATAAAATATGTGCGTAGGCTTGGGGAACCTCTACAGCATGACCAATAACACAAGCTCTCATCATCAGTAGTGTGAAACATTGATCAAATGTGCAGTTGATATGTGAATACAACACAACTGCAATCAGATATTGTACAAAAACATCAACATATTGGACCAGGACACAAGATTCTGGCTAATATGCACTGCAAAAATGTAGTGACTATTGTTTTTTCAGTGTTTGAAACTTACCTAGCGTTTTCTCAGTAAGATCATTTTGACATAATTTAATATGAGGGTAATATATTCATATGAGGGTAATATATCTGTGTAATGTCGTCTGGCTCATCTGTGAGGAACAGAACATGACAATAGAATCATGTGTAACACTTTTATCGACCTTTGCCAGAATAAAAGGAAAGCAAAAAGGAGAAGTGAAACACTGACATCACACCGAGAGAAGGAACAGAGTGAGACCAACCCCCCCTCCCACCCAGGCTCTAAACGTGGCCAGACTGCACACAGTTCCTCTGCCTCTAAAGATCCTCTCGGTGACTAAAAGTGGGATTTTATGTGTGGGGTTTTATGAAATCTCCCCACCTGTTAGGGTCTCCCCGACAGCCTCCTCATAAAGGGCCGTTTGGAACCCAGTCCCCAGCAGATCGGTCTGTCACTTGGTCCTCAGCCGAGCCAAAACATCCCATCACTACCTGCTGCCTAGCTGCTCAGCTGCCCAGCCGTCCTCCTGCTGCGTGCACTCTAGTAACATGGCCGTGTCTCGCCTCCTGCTGCTCACCACTCTGGTGCTGCTGGGTGCCATCATGATCACAGAAGGTAAGAGGGTCAAGGGGGGTAAGAAGAACACTAGAGGAGAGATGGGGGGGGGGGGGAGTATGTGAGGAGTGATTCATGTGACAGAGACAGTGAATGATAGAGGAAATCATTGGGAAAAGAGGCAGAACTGCAGTATTCAAAAAGGTCAGTGTCAGCCAGAGAGTGAGTGAGTATGTGTGCATATTTGTGTATGTGTGTGAGTGAGTATGTACAGTATGCATATTTGTGAATGTGTGCATATTTGTACATGTGTCTGAGTGAGTATGTGTGCATATTTGTGTATGTGTGAGAGAGCATGTGTGCGTACTTGAGTACTGTATATGTGAGCGGGTCTGAGTGAGTATGTAAACATGGTGTATATGGGAATATGTGTGTGAATGTATGTGTCTGACTGTGCTGTTGATGTTTTGAGACCCTAACACCTGCATTGTCTGCATTGTAGGACTGCGTATGGCCAGTGGCCCCAAGATGTGCTGCTTCAAGTTTGAAACTCGCCCACTGCCTCAGAAACGTGTGATAAGCTACAGCCGCATCAGCATGCAGTGCCCTAAACCTGGTGTGGTGTAAGTAGAGCTTCAGGAATCTCTCTCTACTCTGACTGACCACCTGTTCATATTTAAGATTTTTAAGTTAGTCATTAAGTTAGAAGAGTATCATCATATTAAACAGGCAATACAACGCAACAGTTTTAATTTATTAGCTGCAGATCATTCTGACTTCCCTACTGCTGTGTTCATCTAATAAAAGCACTTAGATTTAACAATATCCATTTCTGTCTGTAGAAAAACTATTGACAAATTATTTCACATACATTCAAATTATATTCAAATGTTTTTTCTTGGTTATTATAAATGATATGAACATAACTTTTGCAGTGGTCTATGAAATATATGGCAGATCATTGGTAGTTAAACATCCATTCAGTTAGAGAGTCAGTATACAGCTTGGTCATTATGTATGGTCTGCTTAAACATAGCTCGGTGTAATCCTCTCCACTGATCTCTCTGTCTATTAGACTTCAGACTCCAAGGCGTCAGGTGTGCGCGCAGCCCTCCGAGGCCTGGGTGCAGCAGATCATCAGTGGCCTGGACGCCAAAAAACCTGGACAGCAGAGCCCGCTGTGAACATGAGGCACACACACAAACACACTTGTTTGAACATGTCTACAGATACCAACTCATGTGAACACAAAGCCTACAGACACACACACTCATATACTAAACTACAGTGAACTATATGATTTTGAATGTAGAAAAATGTAAAGTTACACTATGCAAGACTTTCACCTTAATATAACCTTTATTATATACCAACTTGATGGTAAACAAACTTGTAATAGGCAAATCATTCACCTAGCATAGCGATACAGCATAGACGTAGTGAGTCGCTACTGTGAAAACCAGCCATGCAACTTCAAGAATGGTGGCCTGACAAATCTTGCGAGAATCGTGAAACATAACCTTGTCAGTAGATAAAGCTTTTTGGAGATTTTGTCTGTTGCCTGTTGTTAATCCTTCATCTTCACAACAAAAGCATTTTCATTGTGTGCAAGGGGGATAAGTCACAAGAGTAAAATACAGCTGCAAGCGGCAAGCACCTGCGGTTCGTGACCCATGACATTTCGGAATCCAACAAAGCACTGACATGTGGTGTGTTTGACAAATGTACATATCTGATGCGCAGTGATGCCATTCTGACTGAATTGTGGGAGGAGAGAGATGCTCGTTTTCTAGCTATAGAGTCATTATTATTACATTTTGAATTTCCCCTTGGGGATCAATAAAGTATCTATCTATCTATCAATCTATATATCTATTGTTTTGATTTTGTGTCAGCTAAACATGAGAACATTAAAGGCACACTATGCAGGTTTTTTAGCTTAATATGCAAGTTTTTTAGCTTAATTTACCTTCATTTAACAGTTTCAGAGTCATTGAAATGGTTATATGACTTTTTTTCGGGTTGAATGGTGGCCGTCAAGCTTCCCCTAAGCCACTGTGAGGGAAAAACCACCCACAACAACTGTGGGCGGCAGGCCCGACCGGTCTCAGTGTCAGGAAGTATAACGAGTGTAGCGAATTGCTTTACTGCATTTAAATACACATACATGCCAGGCACCCGGCTAGAAAAAAAGGTAGCGATGGGTTTCTCAGACATTCGTCATGACAGAGCCAGCGAAAAGAAGCAAAAACCGAGAAAACAGTAAGGAAATTGCCAATACTGCATAGTTTACCTTTAAGGTATGTAGTACACTCTGTGCTGGCGACAAAGTGCTGTCTAGCTAGACATCCCAAGTCTCCCGGAAGTTCTGGAAGTCTCCCGCATATTGATAGCGGCTCCCTGACGCCTGCAAATTAGATAAAGGGCTAGTCCACACGTACCAAAATGATCTTTTTTTCCTCCATCTTCCCTGGAACCATTATCAAGAATATTTCGTCCAAAGCGGATCCATCTCAAACCCGACTCAAACCGTTACTTCATATCCTAGGCCTATAGGTGGCATTGTTTCTCTTACAAAAAATTGACCAAAGCTTTAGCGGCAGCTGTAGGCTATACAAACAGACAGAATAGGCTAGGGACGAAAATGGCTAGTGCAAGGAAACCAGAATTGTTTGTGTGGACTGATAGTGAACTGCCAACTGTAGTCAACTGTAAAACTAATAAACTTAATTTTTACGGTTTGTGAAGGGTGCAGTCCGTCCTTTATTTGCTAGCATGGTACAAATAATCTCCTTTACTTTCTTTGGTTGTAGGATAGTCCGCGATTCACATTAGTTTTGGCTATCACCGCAAATGCATAGGCTACTAAACGCTAGGTCTACCTAAGTTAGGCTATTCTGTCGCCAAATTTATAATATTGCTATAATACCTTCGTTAGTAACAGTCGATACTTTTGCCTGCATCAAATCGGCGCGTGCATTTAGTGTCGCATCTACCATAGGCTTAACATGAGTTACGCGTCTTTGTATGCTCATATCTGACTTCACTAGACTATGAATGCATTTATTTATGTTGTAAGACATGTAAAATAAATTAATGACACCGGCACTACACACAAATTAATTTAAACTTACACCGCACTTCCCTAATAACTTCTGACTAGTTCTCTCGTGTCACAGACGATAGCTGGAAATGCATCAAGAAAACACACGAAACACTGTTCAGTCCACCAAGTCATGATAATGATCTTCTCATGAAGTCATGAGAATGAGTCATGATTGGCGCTGCGCAGCACCAGTTGTGATATTTATCCTACTGAATGTAATCGTAGGTAATGTCATGTATGAAAACTAGTATTGTTAGTGTCAAGTCCAGGGCAGTTGAGGTGTGGCGATGACATCATCAATTCACAGATATGCGGTTTCGCCGTCCAAACGAACTCACAAGGGCTATGGTTTCAGATTTTTTCCACCCTGGGACCAGGTTTCAAAAAAGTGCGGTTTCGGGCACTGCGTTTACAGGATTCGTTTGGACGATTGGCCAAGACGAAGCAAAACCGGTGCGTTTAACCCAAAAAGCGTCTCCGTGTGGACGGGGCCAAAATCTCCCGGAATCTAGAGAGACCGAGCAAGAGTACACACGTGAGATCGAGACTTCAAATCACGTGTGCATCTGAGTGTAGCGTGCACACGACAGAGAGGGAGAGAGAGAGGGGTGGTGCGTGTGTGTCTGAAGCACATCCAAGACAGAGAGCATCTTCGCCTGTTTCGCTAAATCAACCAATCAGTTTTCAGTGTAGGTGGGCTTTTATCTCTTTTCTCCAGAACTAAATTAATCAGTTCAGTGTATCTAGGAACAGGAGCGTCATGGCAGAGTCAGTGCCCCCTAAAAAGTAACATTTAAGACCCATTTCATATCAGACTACACGAAAGTGTACCCTTGTCTCATAAGAGTAAAAAATAATGACTTGCACACTGCACTGTTTGTAACAGGGACTTTAGCATTGCCCATGGCGGGTTAAATGATTGCAAAAGACTTGTTGAGGTGAGTTTAACAAGTGTCATTTAATTTGCATATTCAGGCCTATACTTAATGGCTAGTTGCCAAGGCTGCATGAAAAGCCCAAACTACCTAAATCTACATATTTTATTATCACAATTGCTATCTATAGGCCTTCCTTATTTGGTGTACTGACTAGACATTATTGAACAAACATATTCATCTGTATTTCAGTATCTAAGTAGCCTAAAGGGATACCTCCCTGAAATTACTTTTTTCAGGTTGGGATGTCTGCTATACATTGTTGACATTACTGTTAAAATGTCAATTTCAATAAAGTGAGTATTGGCAAAACCAGTATTCATTTTTATGTTGAGGCAGAGGGGGTGTTGTCGTCAGCTGCTGAATGTAATTAATAAAGTAACTTGTAATCTAACTTAGTTACTTTTAAAATCAAGTAATCAGTAAAGTAACAAAGTTACTTTTTAAAGGAGTAATCAGTAATCAGATTACTTTTTCAAGGTAACTGTGGCAACACTGCTGATGCGTGTGCTATTTGTTTTTGCATGTTTTATACATGGTAAGCGATTGCTCACTTCCTGTTGGTTGTGGTGTATGGTGGCGCTATGCCAAATATGCATTTTGGGCATGTGAATATTATCATTACCATAATAATGAACAACCTGTGAGGTTTGAGCCATGTCAATTAATGCATGACAAATGTATCACATATTTCAACACAGCATAAATAACACATACTGTAACAGACCATGTATTTTTCAAAGCACTTCATAACTACTGATGTCAATGCCATCGGTCTAAAGTCATTATTTTCAGTTAGGCAGCTATTGGCAACAGGATTGAGTTTTCCAGAGGGTGGGGACAGTATATAAGTCCACAGACTTCTGAAAAATGGGGCACCATTGCACATGCCTTCAACAAGAGCATCGCAGAGATGCCACCTGGGCCTGTGGCTTTGTCACTGCATGTGTGTTTGAAAATGGACTGAATCCACTGATGGTTAACTACAATTCTACACCCAGGGTCAGTAGAGATGTTATTTATTAAGTTGTCACCTTCCTCTGTAAAGTTGCTATTTTCAAACCTGGAGAAGAACACATTTAATTCCTTTGCTTTGTCCAGATCATTATCAGCATTTCATGCATAACATGCATTTCCTGGTTGTATTCATATTAGTAATGGCCTTTACAGAGTGTCACATCTTTCTGGAGTCCATTGACATAAAATTATTTTCTAGAATGTCCTTATGATGCCTTCTGGCATCTCTACGCAACTTATTGAGCTCCTTTTGCACTACCTTCACCCCACCTTATCATTATTTATAAAAGCTATCTTTTTCTGTTGACAGTTCTTTACACTCTTTGTTATATATGGCTTGTTGTTGGGGTAAACTAAAATGTCCTTTTTGGAGACAGCACAGTCAACACATAACTGTATGTAGTCAGCTATTGTATGTATTAATTAATGAAAAGTTTATTGAACAGCAATCAACAAGAAGTGTTCAAAAGGATATACAAAACACAACAAAGCCCAAAGGCTCGTTTCCATTGTGGTCCTCAAGGAAGGGGAGTAACAAGACATGGACTAAAATATTAAGCACAAAGGGGTCAACTAATAATCAAAACAAACAAATACAAAAAACAATAAATACAAAAAACAAGAGCTAAGTTCCCATTAGCGGCCACGTCCAACTCTAGGTTATGGAATTAGTCTCAATCTGTGCAAAGGAGGGATCCTTTTTAACCCTTAACCCTTACCCTAAAGGTGTAGGTTTTTGAACATTCTAACTTCCGCAACAATTGAAGGTTCTAATATTCTATGATAGATGGCTCTGGTTGAACCCTGGTCTCAGTGAACCCTTTAGAACGCTCATTTCCCAACATTCCCGTCACACCGGTGTGACGGTATCCTTTAAGGGTTAAGTGTCTCTGTACTGTCTCTATCCCATATGGCCACTCTTTTGGTTTGTGGCTTGTTCCTTTTCAGAACACTCTTGTAGATGAGAATGAGCTGTACAGTGTTATGGTCAGAGTTTCACAGGGGGAGGTTGATTTGGCAATATAAGCATTTTTAATGTTTCCATATAATTTATCTAAAACTCTGTCATTATACAAACACATACACAATAATATAGTTGAAGTCATTGTTACAGTTGATGTACTTAGCAAAAGTGACTTAGACAGAATATTTTAAGATCTAGGACATTAACAATGATACAATATAATTCATCAACACTAATAATATAATTGCACATTGTAGCACATTGTGAAAAGTACAGCCTGCCATAGAGAGCTTTCAGACCTGTGAATGAGACACTTACCCACAGGGTGGCGCTACAGACCCATAATTTTTCAGCTGCTGAACCTTGTCAGTACACTCATTCACCACAGGAGGTGCGGTGGTCAACAGCATTGTGTTGGAGGAGACTGCTGTTATCCCATGAGCAAACTGAGAGTGGGCTTCCTGATTTATTTCCATAAGCAGGTTGCCTTGTTAATATTGGTGGGGCGGTCACTGCGCCTGATTTATGACACACACTCCTTGTGTTTGCACTCTGCTGTTATCACTGTCTCTCCCTGCTACTGTTTGACCACCCTATGATGGTTGACCAGCTAGACCAGCAAAACTCGTGATATGAATATGATATGAAGGCCTTCAGCTGGTTTACCCAGCTCACAATGGTAATTCAGCTGGTTTTGCTTGTCGTATCACCTCAAGTGGGTCATTTTAGCTGCTGTTGCTGGTCTTACATTGCTGGTTTCATGCCTGCCAGCTTATGTTGGTCATTCTTGCAAACCACCATGACCATCTCACACCAACAATGTCAAGCTTGGCAGGCTGGTCACCAGCATGACCATCTTATACCAGCTGTATCCTACATGACGGGCTGGTCACACCAGCATGACCAGCTTCCTCAGATGGTCACGCCAGAATGTCCACATGGTGGCCCAACCAGCTACACCACCAAAGACCAGCAAGAGCTGGAAAAAAAACAGCAAAGATCAGCTAAAACCAGCTACCAGCATAAGCTGGTTTGGTGTAGCTGGTTGGGCCACCAGGTGGACATGCTGGCGGGACCATCTGAGGAAGCTCAGCTAACTACTCACTTCAACTCCTAGCTTACAGCTATGCTCTAAAGCCAGTTTTGCCCACTGTAGCAATAGCCCCATGGAAATACACAAGGAGTCCTGCATGACTGAGCCAGAACCATTCCCTCAAAGATTGGAATTAAATGTTTCTGACTTGTCAAGTATTGTTCTTTTGTACGTTTTCTCTTCAGCATTTGTAGACACAAAGCATAACCCCCCAGACCCTCACTACTGTTGTGAAAATATCCATATAATCCCTAAAAATATATATATTTTTTAGGGATTATAATTTTGCTGTCCAACAACCTGGGCCTCTCACAAATGAAGTTGTAATTAATTGGGTGCAGTTTTGAACTTCAGTATTAACTTATTCAGCCGACCAAAGTGATGCAAGTGCTCAGCATCAGTTCAGTTTGCTGTGGCAATGCGTGTGTTATATTTAGCTCGGAGGCTCAGCTTTGGTAAAAGGGAATTTCGTATGGAGATGGAGAGAATATGAGACTGCAAGCTCTTGTACAATGTACTATGTAACCCCAAAATATGGATGTATATACAAGTTACCTGAAAGAAGCACATATAATTAGCACATCTACATAGTACAGCTAACGTAGTCCGACTTAATAAGCTCCTTGCTAGGTTTGACTGTAGATGTGGTAAGCATTAAAACTCATAATTCTTCTGATTCTTGAAAAACATGGAAAAACACCCTGATCAACAAGTGTGGGAACAGTAGAGAGTAGCCATTGCATTGGAACTTTTCCGATGTCTGCCAACTGTCTGGAAACAGCAGGGCTGGTGTGTATGTAAATTAGGGGTATTGCAAAAAGCTACAGACCAGAGCCTAATACGGTGCAGCCTGGAATACTTCGTCACACTGCCACTTCATTCTGACTTCGTCTCACTGCCTCTTCGACTTTCTGCCACTTCATTCTCGTCACACTGCCACTTCGTTCTGATTTACCCGTTTTACAACGACAGTTTCAAGTTGCAGATATGAAGGAGGTGACAATGGGATTTTGAGGTTCCCTGGTTTAGGTATGAAGAATATTGGTAGTTTTTAATATTGTTTCCTGTCTCAGCCAAAAGAGATAGCTGAGACAGGATGTTTATTGTAAGCAGACAGAATGTTGCCACCTACAACACCAAATGGTGTACTTTATTAATTGCTCCTCTCAATAGAGACATTAGGGTTAGGGTAAGGGTTAATTGTTCCCCCAATATAGACATTTACATTGGTTAGGAAATTAGAATTAAAATTTATTTTGATATGTAGTTGGTTTGACTATTGTGCACTGGCCAGTTGTTCTCGCCCCACTATTCCCATCTAAAAGTCAAATAAAATAAAATAAAATACAATAAAATAAAATAAAAGTTAAAAAGAAGAGATAAAAGAGAGGAGCTATAAAAAGACACAGAGTGGTTTAAAATTTTAATTTAATTTTTCATTAAGGCCATGTGGGTGTAATGTTTGAAGTTTTAAAATCCACAATCTCTCTGCTCTTTTCCTCTGTAAAATGGTCCAGCCTGGGTTCCCTTCAAGGCCACAGACCCTCAAATGTGCGATGTTGTGCGTCTGGAAGTGTGTGACGAGATAAGTGTTGAGTGTATTTTTGTGTATGTTGTGCAGATGTTGTTTGTTCCCCCATTAGATACATTTACATTGGTTAGGGTTAGGGTTAATTATTCCCCCAATAGAGACATTTACATTGAAAAAGAAATACAGACTCAGCCATGATGGGAGGATGCAGTTTGATCTGCATCTTGTGACATCAATTCTTAGCTCAGCTCTAGATATTTGGGGTACATTTGATCTGCATTGTCTTTGTACTTATACTCTGCACAATGACAATAGTTTAATAATCTAATCTAATCTAAAGGCTACCCCTGGTATGAAAGAAGTAGGAGGGCACAGTCCACAATCTCACTTTCACTCATCACACAAGTCACGCTCACCCCCGACCTCCTAATGGCAAATGCAAAACAAATTGGAAGGCAAATAGACATTTGTTATTGTAAAAACATTTTTAGATTCTTTGGCTGTGAGTGTCAGAGAGAGAGGCAGAGAGGGAGAGAGAGAGGGAGGATGAGAGGGAGGTGGCAGCAGGGTGTGAGAGGAGATCCCTGGCTGCTGATGTTGGCCCAACATGGTGATTCTTTCGGCAGGGAGGAGGCATAATGCATGTGTGATGCTGCAGGATAATCGTCCAATCTTGTTGGAGCAGTCGGGAAGGATTAATGCATCAAAGGAAAGATACTTCTATCTGCTCCAGATGATAAGTAATACAGAAGTCAAGAGAGCCTCCATCCAATCCAATCCAATGTGTAAAATATTAAACAGATTATTACTTCAGGTTAAATGAAAAGCAAAAAACATGTCATCCCATCCTCCAAAGCCATGTCATCCTCCAAACCATCATAATACTAAGATGACACAAAGACAGCTTATTGTCTCCATGTATGACAGCAAATCTTTTCAAAAATGTGTAATTAGTTAGCATGTTCAATCAAGAATAAACTTCTTCACAGGACTTTGGAGGTCACCGAGTACTGTCAGTACGGAAAAAAAAACAGTGCTACCTAAATCAAGTTGCTGCTGCCAACAAGTAGAGCAGCCTGGCAACTACAGTGATGCCCCCAGATGACCATGCCCCCAGAGTGTAACACTAGCTGCCTGGGGACATAATCATGATCATACGCCCAGAGAGCAGCACTGTAGCTGCCTGGCTGCCGGAATTCTCCTTTACCCTCAGCTTTGGGCAGGCAGCAGGACAATAAGATCTCTAATTACTCTAAGCTCTGCTTCCATAGAGGCAACAAACACAAAAGGTCTCAATTTGTTTCACAATAGTTAAGGAGAACGTGAGAATGACTGCCGCTGACTCACTTAGGCTCACAGGTAAACTGCATGATGATGTCCACACGAAATGAAGCCTAATTTTCTGTCAGCAGAAGTCCATATCAGAAAATGTGGTCTGGGAAACGGACACACAGAAGTGAAATAGGTTAACTTGGTCTATTTGAACATTGCTGGTAATATTAACTGATATCATATACACCTTGAGAAGGCTTGGTAGCCTAGACTACATATTTCGGATATATCATGTTGCGCCTGGTATTCATGATTACATTTTTGTCGCGCAATAAATGTGGTTACCACAACAACATGTTACATTTCTATAGCACTTTTCTCAACACTCAAAGCGCTTCACAGGGAAGGGGGGACCTAACTGACCACCACCAATGTGGTTGCCACAACAGATTCATATCTTCAATATCGGAACTCCCCCTATTACCGTCGGTCCCGTATTTTCGCCGTCTTGCGTGTATGTGTCACTTAATATCCATTTCTATACAAACCAAGACGGCGGACTCCTAAAGAAACGCAACCACCCACACCATAGGTGTATCTAAATTAGCTATGTACCAAAAATGACAGTGTTGTAAGGCTGCGTGTACACAACCGCTTGGAGCTCCAGTGGAATTTTAATTTCATGACGAGAATTCTCGGTCTAACCGTTCATGTGCCGTGGAAACGGCGTAAATAGGCGACCCATCAGGCCACTATAACCAAAGTCCTTTTAGGCAAGTCCCTTCACTCGGCGGCCATATAGCAACGCTTTTTGGGCACTCATCGGGCATCCTATTCAGCAGAAATGCACGTCACGACACCAATCTTGCTCCAGCGGCGCAAGATTGGCAAGTTCATAACACATGATTGGCAAGATGTCTTCACAACACACCATATGATTGGCTCAATGTATTCACATCACACCACATGATTAGAAGCCATCCCGAGGTGACAGCTGAAGCTGCAGAGCTGAACTCTCCGATGCACAGGAGGACTTAACTCAGGAACTTTAGAATACAATCAATCATTTAAAAACCATCAAACCAGAATAAAATGTTATTAGATTTGGCTACATTTCAAATCCATCCATCCGCACATGTTTCATTGATTGAGAATGAATATCCCAGAGGGGAGCGTTGTCGGCTAGCTGGGGGTATAGCTTGGGCGCTTCCGCTGGCGTTTTGCTCATCTGTTTTCGACACATGGGTAGAAAGTTGGGTAACACTTTACTTGACAGTATCGACATAAGAGTGACATAACTGACCTAACTCTAATCCTAACCCTAAACCTAACCCTAACGTGTTATGACAAAAAACGAATGACACTTAAAATAAAAGAAGCGTTACGTCATAAATGTTTATGACTTGTTTATGACATGTTCATGACAGTGTCATGTCACTCTTATGTCGATACTGTCAATTAAAGTGTAACCGAAAGGTGTAGGTCTTTCGACAGTGATGCTGCACAAATAGCCATTGGCCCCCTGGCCCCTGTGCTTCTGGCGCCCATGCTCCCCATGCTGTCCAGTACTGTCTCTGATGTCTCTTAAGAACTCTTCTAATTAGCTTCCAAGGTCTGAAAACAGACTTTTATTTGAAATGTTACACATTAAATATTTATCCTATGGACAAACACGTCATTAAATGATTGGCCTGTCTCCACTAACCCCTACTGCACTTGCTGGAATCTCCATTTAATTAACCCAGCGAGGCCTGCGCTACAGTTTAAGGCTGTTGGAAATTGTGATCTCACTGATGCCTCTGTGACCAATGAGTGTGAATTAGCCTGTTTTTAGTGATAAGAGACACATCATAATAACTCCTAACTGTGAGTTGATTAGGGACCATACACCTGTACAACTTTTTTGAGATGTGTTGCTGGCATCAAATTCAAAGTGTGCTTATATTGTCCATGAAATAGTCAAATTTCTCTCTTTCAAAAGTTGATATGTTGTCTTTGAACTATGGACTCCATTTTGGATTTCCTTTCTACTGGTCAATTAACTTCCTGTTTACACTGTACACAGTAGGCTATGACTGGTGAAAGTACTTGCCTAACTATGGATCAGTCTTGAGACCAAGCAGAGGGGCCGCAGAGTACCCAATGGGGGACATCAAAGAGGAAATGCATCACAGTGAGTGTGCAGGAAACGCATCACAGTGAGCGCGCAGGAAAGGCATCCCTGTGAGCTTGCAGAAAACACATCACAATGAGCGCGCCGGAAAATATATTTAGTGTATATTACATAATATAGAAATTCAGAGGGTGGGCTTCTTTGGGTTCATGTCAGGACACAAATCTTCACTACAGCTCCTGCTTCAGGGTCAGTGCTGAGCAAGACATTCTGTCTGTGTCTACATCTCTCAATTTGTTCTAACTCGTAAAAGGCTTTAAATATAAGATTTAAATACTTTATTTGGGGTATTGCATATTAATCAAACAAGCTGTCATATATGGGTCAGATTCATCCTGACATCTGCAGTGCCATTCCAGATGGTCTTTGGTAGCGTAAAAAGTAAAGAACAGCCAAGAAGGATTGGCACACAGAGGGCCAAAAACTTAGACAAGTCTGGATGCAAAACATCTTTATTTTTTCTACAGACAAGAGCAAAAATGTGCAAAGGGGCTGTGCAAACGCTTCAGTCCATGCTTATCCTCAGTGCAAAAGATAGTGCCTGCTTAGCCACCCTATAAATCAGTCCTATATACTGTATTTTCCGGACTATAAGTCACACTTTTTTTTCATAGTTTGGCTGGTCCTGCTGGCTGGTCCTATATATAATATATATATATATATATATTTATATATATGTTTTTTTCCTCTTCATGACACATTTTTTGACTGGTGCGACTTATACTCAGGTGCGACTTATAGTCCGGAAAATACGGTAATTACACTTGAACATGCAAACTATGGATATATTTTTGCAATGATGTGGTTTCTAAACATATACAACTGTACCGGTAATCTGTTCATTTCATATCAAGTGTATACGCTAGGCGGCTTTATAAACATAAACAGCCGTGCAGCCGTGGCCTACTGGTTAGCACTTCGGACCTGTAACCGGAGGGTTGCCGGTACGAACCCCGACCAGTAGGCACGGCTGAAGTGCCCTTGAGCAAGGCACCTAACCCCTCACTGCTCCCCGAGCGCCGCTGTTGATGCAGGCAGCTCACTGCACATGGATTAGTGTGTGCTTCACCTCACTGTGTGTACACTGTGTGCTGTGTGTGTTTCACTAATTCACAGATTGGGATAAATACAGAGACCAAATTTCCCTCACGGGATCAAAAGAGTATATATACTTACTTATACTAAACATATGAGCTGTTTGTTTCATATCAAGTGCAATAGGCTATGTACATAACAAAACACAAGGTAGTGCAAGTCTAACAATGATTGTTCATAAAGACCCAGCCCATCCACCAAACCAGCTATCCAGGTGTAAACATCTCTGTTTCCATGTGCCTATGACGAAACTTTAAACACCCTCTATTCTTTATTTATGTCATGTTCAGTACTTTACCTTCCATTGTGTATTTTTTCTGAATTAATTCCATATTTTAACTTTTATTGTCTTTTTATTGCATTGTTTAATTTTGGCTGCTTTTATATATGTTAAGCATATGGAATTAGCTCTGTTTAAGAATTGTGTTCTATAAATAATAATAATTTGCCTTGTCTTGTCTACAGTATGAGGACATGTTGGTTATGTAAATGTGATCACATGTATAGCTTACACAAAAAAGTTAATCAAATGCCAAAGTTAATAAATGCTAGAGCAATCTGCTTGAGATAAACACTGGCTGGCAGTACAGCTCTTATCAGAGGGCAATAACAGCAGCTGCGGCAGCAGGATGTTTTCTCAAGCGTCCTCAGAAGCTGCATTGCTCCAACCCTCAACCCCTCAGTCTTGCTGCAGCCTGTAGGAAGGCGTGGTTGGATGTCCAACCCAACACATCCAAGTCGGCCATTGCACTTGATCTGTGCATGTACTGTAACACTGCCGGAAACTTTGTTGCGCTTGATTTTATTACTTGTTGCGATTTTACTTACTGACGATGTATCCACAGATTTCCTTATGTAAAAAATTATTGTTGATATGATAAATTTACAGATGTAGCAGTAAATAGCCGATCTTACCTGCGCTTAAGGCTATGTATTAGCCCATCATTAACACTGCAGTGTTAACTTACAGTATAGCCTGACGTCATTAACACTGCAGCCCTATGTCACAAGATGGCCGACTTGGATGTGGGCAGGGTTGGATGTCCAACCACGCCTTCCTACAGGTCACAGCGAGAGGCTACTGCCTAACCCCTTCAACTCCCTAGCCCCCCAACCCCTCAACCAGCAGCAGCATCAGACAGGCAGAGGCTACAAGGCGAGTCCTCCTCACCCCTGACATGTTGTCAGCTTGTCCCTCTGCCTGAAGGGTGGGTCAGAAGTTGGCAACCACCGTTGGCATGCAGGCCAGGGAGCTCTTCCAGCCAACCAGACACTTGGCCTTCCTACAAGACAGATACACTCCACAGTCATCACGGCTGCCGGCGGCACTGTAGAGCCAATCTAAAGAAGCTGTGCTGATGCTATGGTCTCATCTAACTGCTATGCTGTGCTCTGATCTACCTACCGGTGCTGTGTTCTGATCTGACTGTTAATGCTGCGCTTTCATCTAATGGTTGATTCTGTGCACTGCATGCATTGGTCTTTTAACATTTACTCGATGGTGGACCATTGGCAGAGTCACCAGTTAAGGTCAATTTATAGTCCTTGTTAAATTGGCCTTTCGGTGATGCTTGGGGGGAGGTTACAATGGCCTCAGTAAAGGCAAATGAGACCAATGTTTCCCAGGTCAGTTGTCACTGGTAAGGCATGTGTATCCCTAACATTAGCTTTTACTACTATGTATCCTAAAGTCAATTGAAATTTGAAATTGAAAACAGGCTTTTCAGAAAAAACACGCTATTCGCATTGTCAGTAGCACTTTGCATAAGCTACATGAAGCGATTTGTGAGACAAATCAGTTATTTCCATGTCCCATGTTGGTCATCCTAGTTGGTTTACACCAAGCTCAAAGGCAGCATCTTTTAGGATTGTTGTTGTACACCAGCAAGAAACACAATCACTGAACCTCAAGCTGCATCTCTCTTGCAATTCACTTATCACTCTGGGAGACTCTGAGACACAATTAACAAGTGACAGAAGCCACAACAAACAGATATCATTTGACATTTAGAATAAGCATGACCGCGTATGAGGTGTTCCACTGTTAAGATGATAACAAACCAAAAGTGCATCAGGAAACGACTATCTAACACACAGCCACAGAAAAGGTCCCACTTCTTCCCCAGAGCCACTCCCTCTACTGAAGGCCATGAACCACTGAGTAGCAGCCAATGATATCCGGGCTGACAAACGGCAGCAGCAGCAGGGAAAAGCTTTCCCTTTGATACATTTGTTTCTGTCTTGCTGTCGCGCAGCGCCTGTGAAAGCAGATCTGAATCGCCTAGATAAATCTGTCCTGCAGGCCTTTGTCTGGTTAATAGGTTGCAGTATTATTTGAGGGAAGGGCAGACAAATGTTTTGACTGACACCCATCATATGTTACCTCCACTCTCATATGCTTCATGAGTAAGAGCAGCCAGACATCAAAATCAGCTTAGTAAACAGATCAAGGCAAACAGAATACCATCTGAGGAGAACTGGTTGGTATTCATCTTACTGGTAATAACAATAAAAGTAAGAACAATCAGTTGGTATGGTCAACACAGTCTGCTTTTGTCCTTGACAGCTCTTTGCCTGTGGAAAGATTGACCTTGGGGTTGACCTTTCCAGACCACATTCAGTTTTTTGACCTTGACTACACTTTTCTGGAGACCTTCTGAAACAACTGGATCACCATGGCAACATGCACCATTCTCCAGCTCTGCCATGGCGAATTCCAAAAAGGAAGTCATTGCCTGATCCATTCCCCATTTCTGTCTAATTGGGGGATTCTGACCTGTTATCTTTCAGCCTATAAATTGCACCGAGACACATTTCACTTTGTTTCCACCACCCTAGTGGGTAAATAGTGGTTTGTCTGTGGCTAGAACGCTCCAGCCAGTCACCAGAGGTGATTAGAACCTCACAAGAACAATTAAGCTGGGAACAAACCTCCCGATTTTTTAAGCCCAGTTTTGAAAGGATGGAACGTGCAAGGGACTCAACGGTAGTTGCGGTGTTCAATCGTGGTAGGAATCATTATGTGTGACACAGCAGATTTTTGTTTGGCTCATTCAGCATCATTACTGTACAGCAAAAAAAAAAAACATTTATCGTAGGGGCCTACATCAGTGGTTCTCAGTGGTTCTCAGAGTTAAATTAACATTGGGGTATGAAAGAGATCTACAAAGACAACTAAAATTCTAAAGAATGAGAACTGCTGATTTACATACATTCTAAACGTTACCAAACATAATAAATAGAAATTACCATTTTTGGTTATTGGCTGAACCTACGTTCCTCTGATACTGTGTCATCATAGGGGGGGTTGGGGGCATGGTCCCCTGGAAAAAAATGTTGTATATTTTAACATTTAAATGCATCACAATGGTGCACTTTGAAAAAAAAATCAGAGGTTAGACTTGATTATTTTATCTGGGGATGGAAATATTTGTACTGTAGCCTAAACTAGTGATGGGCAAATGAAGCTTTGGTGAACCACTGAAAGACAGCAGTGTGAAGCTAGCGACACTAATGAAAAAAATCCAATATGGCCACCACATGTAGATTTTTCCACATAACCCGTACGTACGCACGTAATTAAAAAGGGCCTCGCACCCCCTTGCGACGGCCCTGCAGCTCCTCCTAAGACAGCGGGGAAAAAAGTTAAAATGATAAACCCAGAAAAAGTTGACAGGTATGTTTCGGTCCCGGTGATTATTTGTGAAATTGTGCAAACGACAGCCTTTTCAATGCATTTCAAGGAAGGAGTGGTAGCATGCAAGCTCCAAATTGACCCAGTACAGAAGGCAGCAATAATTTGTTGGGGAGGGTCAGGTTTTTTCTCACTCACTTTGGAGGGTCATAGAAAAAATTCTTGCTGGCGAGGGAGGGTCACGTCTTTTTTGACTAAGGCTCCCAAAACTCCTACGGTAACCCCTTAAATAAATAACAAACAGTCCCTTAAGGACTTTTATGTTGAAAAATAATAGGTGGCGGCCATCTTTTTTTTTTGACTGCCCGGGTTGACACCATAGATATTAGAAAGCTAGATACCGCATTGGGCTCCCATGTAGGCTACGTAAATAGCACCGCCATATTGGTGGGGCAGCACGTTTACTGTCTACAGGGGAGTGACAGCAACACTTGCCGCAATCAGAGACACCTGTTTGATTTCCAGTCAGAGTCACGTGTTTCTCCATTGGCCTCCAGTTATTGTTGCCCCCACCAATATGGTGGCCTCGTTTACTATGCCACCTAATAGAACTCGACAGTCAATGCGGTATCTAGCTTTCTAATATCTATGGTTGACACTTCAGCGTAAGAAATCAAGGGTGTGGTGTGAGAGTGTGCGAAGCCAAATGAGTGAGTCTCACAGCCAATGCGTGGCAAGCAGTCCTGGTCAACATAACAGCCTACATTGTGGAGAATAGGCTACAAGCTCCATAAGGTCTCTTCTATGAATATAACTCTCCAACTATCGAATCCTCTGCTAATTTACTATGATGCACCATAAGACGGCTCACTCAAAAATTAGTGTGCATGAGTTGAGACTTCACGTGAGATTTGACCGTAGCCACCGCTGACTTCAAATTGATAAATGCCTTGCATTGCGTGACCATTGAAATGACCATATGCCTGTTTGTTTCGTAAATGAGGGCCTGTCCGGAAATGTGCTCTGTGCGCCAGAGTTGGTTGTGATAGTTGGGGCTGAACAGAATGAAGGACTAGCTGGGCATTCGGCACCAGATGTTTGCTAATCACTATAATGAAGATGCATACATTATCCCAAAGGTCACATTCTGCATGTGCAGAGGGAATCTTACACAAACACACACATTAATGACCCCAACAGCGGTAATGTCTTGATTAAGCCAGGACAGGACAGACTCCAGCGTGGCTGTGCAAAGTAAATACTCTACATCTGCCACAATAGGCTCCACACAGACACACACACACACACACATACTCACTCTCACACATGGATGGATAGACAAGTGGACACAATTACAAGGCCCTCTGCCTTCTACAGTCACAGCCTTACAGGGGCCCTACAAAACATTTGATCTACTCGGACAAATAATATCTAAAACATGCTGTGGAGGATTTTAACATTTCAGTTTCACCAACAAAGTCTTCACAAGAGCGATTTCTTTATCCCGAATGCAATTTAAGATGCTCCTAGGTGCTGATGTCTAGGCAATAGCCTGGTGGAAGAAGCTGTGAGATGGGCTGACACTTACAGTAGGTTAACACAGATCCAGGACCAGTGGAAAAGAAACACAATCAGGCTGCCGATCAGCAGGCATGCAGACAGAGGGACAAGCACACTGCAGAAAGGTCAAATACGTTTATCAATATAGATGTAGCAGGTAGGGTGGTTGAGACAGGAAGCGCAGCTTGAAGGCCGTCCCACTGACGCTGATTATTTGGATCAGGTGGCACAAGTAGCACTTCCTTTTAAATGTGTAGTGAGATGCGGACAGGAGAACAACAGTGCGGTGTGCGTTGAAGAGGGAGCCTGGTGGAATAAGCTGTGCAAACAGGAGAACCTCGGCCTGGAGTCTGTGCGTATGGTGACCAGTAAATGGTACACGCAGTTTCAAGTCTACTTTGCTCGCATAATAGCGAGTAGTGAATCTACACTGGTTTGCAGCAACAAGCAACGCTGATGCTGGCGAGAGTGTGCACAGCTATTTGTCATCCACACTGGTATAACTTCATTGGCTCTTCTAATTCATCTTGGCTGGTCTTAAAACCGAGGATTGCCTTCGTCTGTCCAACAAGCCACTGTTTTTCCTGGATTTAACTATTTCGTTTCATTTCAATTCATGTATGTGCCTCTGAAATCTACCACACCTGTTGAGGGTTTACTGGGAACTTAGGTGGGCCTAGGGGGAGGCCTGCTGGTGGTAACCTGTTAGCTTAAATGTTTTGTTTGTTTCTTTGTCTGTTTGTCTGGCAGTCATTGTAATACGTATTCGGCCTGGGAATTGTGCAATATTTCTTATGGGGACAGTGCTTCGTTTGCAGTGCTCACTAGTGTGAAGTGTGAAACGCCATGTCTGTGTGTATGGCCCATTTGGTGTGAAGTGCCTCTTGCAGATTGGAGTGTTTTAGATTGTGTATGTGAAAAGTATGTATTAATGTATTCGACTTTATACACTGTAACTCATCTGGAAGACCTATTCATTCATTGTAATTTATTTATTGTGGAATTTCATCCACTGTTGCCTATGTGGAACATTTGCTTGTCCTGATTGCCGATCAGTGTATTTATGGTGTCTAGTGTTTAATAAATGTATATTTTTTTGATTACATCAGTTCCATTCCTGTTCCTTCATTGGACATAACCTGCCTAGATAGTTTGAGGGAGAGCTCTGTTTGGTGGTCTAGCTTAGCTATACAAATTGTGAGCTTGAGCACCCCCTGGGTGTCACATAGAGAAAAACAAAACAAAGCCCCACCATAGATCCAAAGTCCTTTTAGGCAAGTCCCTCCACTTGGTGGCCATATTGTAACGCTTTTTGGGCACTTATAATCATCTATTTCGGCAGAAATGTGCGTGCGCAAGGCTTCACGACACCAACTTTGCTCCAGCGGCGAGATCACAACACATGATTGGCACGATGTATTCACAACACACCACATGATTGCCACAATGTATTCACGTCAAGTTTTTTGCTGCGGAATGGGCAGGATATGTGTAGACAATGACCATGTGTTACAAACTAACCCCATGCATTTCTATGGAGGATTTTTTGAGTGCTGTGTCTACTCATTAGAAAGTATCTGGTAGATCTTCCCAAATGGGTGGAAATGTTTCAGACTGACCATAAATGTCCACAAGTCGAGGGTGTCATCTACCAACTCCTTCAACCCAAACCCAGACCCATTTCTTCTGTGCTAAAATTATCAGTCAGTGTTGTCATCAGCTTAATCTTCAGTCCTCACTTCTCTTTTATCAGTGAAAGGGACATGTCCTGAATGTAATGGATAAATCATAAATGTTGCTTCAGGCCAACTGCTCTGAATGTGTACTTACCTCTAAACCTAATTGTGTGAAGTGTAAGCAGAATGCATGTCAAGTGGTGCTGAGTCTCACAGTCCTTTTGGCACCCCCCCCCCCCCTCTCTCCACTCCTTCCCCCTCTCTCTACTCACTGCAGTCACTGTAAACACATGAATGAGTCCATTAACAGTGGATGACACAGCTGGTGTAATGAGCTTCCATTACCAAACCTGGCAGCAGAGCAGAGCTGTGCTGCTGTTGGCAGGGTCCCAGAGGAGACAGTGGGACAGAGGTCATGCCTACCTGCTGCTCGGTGGACTGCCATCGTGTTTGCAGGATGTCAGATGAAGACTAAGAACAGAAACAAGTTTACATAGTGCAACTGGAAAACAGCAGTTGGTCCTGGCAGTGACATGTCAATAGACCTCAGTAGTTTCTTATTGAAGGTTTATTTGCACATGCGAACATATATAAACAGGGTTAAATTATCAACTCTGCTGAGTTATGTTATGTTTAACTCACAAGGGTACCTTGTGTCCAATTTTATCAATGGATTTAACAAACAACACTCAAATATTTGTCTCTTGTGGAGTTGGAAGTTTCACTAGAGGAAGTGATCCCTGGTGGAACCGGTTGTCCTGTCATGCGGCCTTTAAGGAGGGCTGAGGTCCTGTTACGCTTTCTTAAAGTGTTTAGGAGGGCTTTGGAGACAGCTGAGAATGCCTCTTTTTTTTTCCATCATGTCCTGTTACGCTGTCTTTAAGGGTTTAGGAGGCCTGTTGAGACAGAGAATGCCTGTCTTTCAATCTTCCACAGACAAATCAGCGTCTCTGCATTGAGGATACAGATATCATCCCACTCAATGCGCTGACAGTAGAATGGTTAAGCCTGGAGCACAAACAGTTATCTTGTACTGGATGGGCTGACGCATTGAACTGGATATTAGGGCCAGAAAGAAAGGCAACGTCTTGTCTCGCTCTTTGTCCATGGCCATGCCTCATCAAAACAGAGCTTATTAGTTAATTAGTCCAAATATAGAGCTTATTAGTTAATTAGTGCAAATACAAAGCTTATTAGTTAATTAGTGCAAAGACAGAGCTTTCAGAGTAATGAAGGCTTGTTATGAACAACGTTGGTGTCTGTGGCCGGTTGCACAAAGCACCTTAAGTTTTTTCCCTTAAGTATGACCCTTAACACTTAATTTCTCCTCAGGTAAGGGATTTACTTAAGGGTGTTGCACAGAATACCTTAAAATGTTTCCTTAGTTAAGGAGAAACGTCAAGGGATTTACTGCACTGAAAGGGATTTTCCGGCATGAAAATTCTATAGTTTCCACGGAGATTGTTCAACAGCTGTAGCCTAGCTAACTGCCTTTGCCGCGATGCTGTTAGTTAACCCACCGAACACAGTGCTTATATCTTATCATTCATCTTACCTTAATAATATTAGCGGAAATTATCCAGGTAGCAAGTAAAACATGTTATATACATGAACTGAACAATACTAGTTGGCAAGTTAGAAATGATCCTGACTGTCATCAGTGCACCAACGTTTTGCCTAGCGAACCGAACCGAAGCTCATAGGCTAACAAGACATCCACATGAATTGTTAACGTTAGCCTATGTAAACCAAACAATACGGCATGTTTCTGATAGGCCTATCTATTTGACAGAGGAAGCATATTTTTATATTGTTTTGAATGGTCAAAAGTAGTTAATAAACTTCATTTATCAGCATCAATTCAGTTAATAATATGGTTAAGGTAGAGTCAGATGTCCCTAAGGTCTTTTGTGCAACAGTTTAAGGGATTTCTTACAAGATAAGGACAAACCCTTAAATACTAAGGGAAAATGTTAAGGAACCCTTAAGGAGAAAACTTAAGGGTGTTTGTGCAACCGTTTTTATTTTAAGGGACCCTTAAATCAGATTTTAAGGGAAAAACTTAACTTAAGGTGCTTTGTGCAACCGGCCACTGTCCCTCATTACAGATAGAAACAACGTTTCTTCTTCACAGACACATGAGAAACAGCCCACAGCATGCAGAACCATTTCACAACATAACAAACAGTTCATGGCAAGCATCCACATCATTAGACAGTGAAGACAAAACACTTCCAAACACTTCCACTTCCACAATGTGGCTCACTGACACGCAATATGCAATTTTGTGAATCAGAGAGCCCAAAGCCCTGCTTTGCTATGGAAGGAGCATCTGTGAACACTGTGACGTATAAGAGCTGCCACTCAGCCAATACTCAGTATGCACATCAGGCTTTAATTAGGGAGCAAAGGACAGATAACAGTGCACCTACAGAGAAGTTAATTTAGTCGGCACAGAGGCAGTTTGGTCAACTCTGACACCTTATTTCAGAGTGTCAGCAAACTTTCCATTAAGGAGACTGTGCATTAATCAGATGGAATGGAGCTCCTCTCTCTTGTACCTCCACCTCTATGCCATGTGAGATGCACAAAGGTCTGTAGCACTGCTTTTGTGTTCTGCTGGATAGACGTTCCGACACGGACGTCTCAACACGTATTGTGTTCTTTGATACATTCATCCTTCCATCCTTAGCAGAGGCAAGTAACGAGGCATTTGCACAATGCGTTGTGTGCATGACATGCTCTGTGCTTGGCTCCATTCATCTGGAAACTGTATTTCTCCCTTGCTTGGGAAGGCTAATCTTTCCTTCTGCTCGTCCAGCTGAGAACACAAACTCTACTGTGTGCATCAATACAGAACAGAGCTGGCTGCTGTGAGTGGCGGGGAAGAAACAAGACAAAGGAAAAGGCAGCTGAAAGTACATTTCATGCTTGTCAGTTCTGGCACTGCAGCATGAGACGTTTGCACACGCAGATCCAGAGCACCAGCAGGAGATGCAACCGCCTCCCCCCTGTGAAAGAGGCATCATATCAGGTGGGCGATACGGAGGGCCAAGCGAAAAACACATCCATACTAACACCCAGAAAAAATATCCATACTAAACGCCAAAACACATCCATACTAACACCCAGAAAACACACCCATACTTACAGGCGAAAAACACATCCATACCAACAGGTGAAAAACACATCCAGACTAACACCCAGAAAAAATATCCATACTAAACGCCAAAACACATCCATACTAACACCCAGAAAACACACCCATACTTACAGGCGAAAAACACATCCATACCAACAGGTGAAAAACACATCCATACTAACAGGCGAAAAACACATCCATACTAACAGGTGGAAAACACATCCATACTAACACCCAGACAATATATCCATACTAAACGCCAAAACACATCCATACTAACAGGTGAAAAACACATCCAACAGCCGAAAAACACACCCATACTAACAGGCGAAAAACACATCCAATAGCCAGAAAATACACCCATACTAACAGGCGAAAAACACATCCAGACTAACACCCAGAAAACATATCCATACTAAACGGCAAAACACATCCATACTAACAGGCGAAAAACACATCCATACTAACAGGCGAAAAACACATCCATACCAACAGCCAGAAAACACACCCATACTAACAGGCGAAAAACACATCCATACTAACAGGCGAAAAACACATAACAGGTGAAAAAAACATCCATACTAACAGCCAAAACACACAGTATTAACAGCCAGAAAACACACACATACTAACAGCCAAAACACCCATACTAACAGTATCTAACCCCACTAACAACATCTAAGTAAGGGATAATGTGTGGAACGCTGGTCATTATCGGGAAAATAAGTCCCAACAGGGCAACCAGACCCCGACGCGCCAGCTGAAGGGTCTTGCTTTTCCCTGAAGGGACTTATTGCTTCGCCCTGAATGGCTTTAGTTCCATACATTATCCCGCTTTTTATACGACTACTTGCCAAAACGAAAAAATAAACTTCACACGATGTCTCTTTACATTTATTTGTTATTGTTTCATTGTGGCTTTTGCTGAGAAGTAAATAGTTCGCAACACACGCTGAACTAGAATCAAACATTCTTAAAACAGTGGTTCTCAAATGGGGGTACGCGTACCCCTGGAGGTACGTGAAGGCACTCCAGGGGGTACGTGAGATTTTAACCCTTAGAAGCCGATTATGCAAAGTGTGTCAAAAAACACACCCTTTCTTCTCTGTTACATTGCTCTACAACTGTTCATAGCAGTGAGAAGCCTTTATTGTGTGACAGAGCAGAAGTGGGGCTTTCCAACGAGACCACACACTTTGTACGTTAAAGTATGAAGATAAAAAAAAATCATGAAATTAAATCAAATTGCATCATATTTACAGTCTCTGCGTTCACCTGCGCACCCATTACTCTCGTTTGAATTACTTGCGAACCCGTGAACGCATAGATATGGCAAGCATATCAGATGAAAGAGGAGGCACAGGGCTATCCATTGGTACCAAGTATGTCGATCCGTCTGGCTTATGAAAACAGACAAAAGTGACTGCAAAATAATAACGTCATGTACAAATACCAACTGCACACCCATTCTCTCGTTTGAATTACTCCCGGACCTGTGATCGGATAGATATGCCACACATGTCAGATGAAAGAGGAGACACGAGCTATCATTTAATACCAAGTACATCTTTCTGGGTTATAAAACAGACGAAGTGACAGCAAAATAATAACTTCATATAGCTCGACTTACCTCACGTTTTTGTCTGTTTTTATGGCAAAGCATGTTTATAATCCAACGCTATTGTGTGTTTCTCTATGGCAAAGAATGTTCATAATCCGGTTTTGAGATCCTAGCAAATTCCTGCATGGCATTCAATTCAAGGCTCATATTGCATCCCAATTTGTTCGACAAAAGAAACACCTTTTTTGCCTTTACTTTGTTCATGGCAACGCAGTAAAAAGTTGTAGAGAATCATAAGTGCAGACAGGCACACACACGTAAACTCGGGTCAAGTCAGGTCAGATCAGTTCGTGTTCCAGATATGGAGCGCAAAAAGGTCATTTTTAATCACTAAATAAAAAAAATGGCATTTTTTTCTGTAAGGCGCACACCAAATATGTCTGTATATTGCTCAGCCCCAGAGAATCCCTCCACCATGGCAATGATATTGCCAGATTCAGGACAGTCTGCCCTACACACACATGAAATGCATGTAGAGCTATGAGCTTGCTGTGGTGAGATACATGTCAAAATATAAGATTTTTTATAATACGCTTTTTATATTTTAATTCTTTAAAAATCTACCCCCACAAACAGCATCTATAGCATCTAATCAAACAGCATCTAACAGCATTTAACCAAACAGTATTAACAGCATCTACCCCCACAAACAGCATCTATAGCATCTAATCAAACAGCATCTATAGCATCTAATCAAACAGCATCTAACAGCATTTAACCAAACAGCAGTTACTCCTCTAAAACTTCCCTCTCCACTCTCCCATTCACCCCACCCCCGTTTTCTCCAGGAGAGAGAGATAGAAAACACATGTCCAAACACAGGAGAGGCCGTGCTGCAGTAGGGAGAGGGGGACATTCGAATGCATCTGAGGGACGCAGTGAAATCACACAGAAATGCATATTGCCTTCAGATAGCTGAAGAACTGTTGTCCAGGTCCAATGTATCCAGGACTTGGGCTTGTTGTTTCCTTCTTCCTCACAGTTGAATAAGCTATACAAATGTTATTACAGTTCTTCAGTCTGAGGATCTGTGAGGATCCCTGTATCCACACAGACATTTCTCCACAATCCAACTCCAACTCAACTCAAACGCAGACATTTCTGTACAATAAACTCAACTCAAACGCAGACATTTCTCTACAATAAACTCAGTTCAAACAGACATTTCTCCACAACAAACTCAACACAAAACCGAGACAAACCAACACAGACATTACTCCACAGACAAACCAACACAGACATTACTCCACAGACAAACCAACACAGGCATTACTAAACAACAAACTCAACACAAACACAGACAAACCAACACAGACATTACTCCACAACAAAATCACCCTCTGCACAAACTTCTCTTTGCAGCCACACTCACATTGACAGCACTGCATTCAGAAAATCAAATATGAAAAGCCATTATAAGTTAATTTCACAAGAAATATGTTACATTATCTTGCAGTATGGGGACACTGATACAGTACATCACTTAACTCTATTGAATTTGCTGTTAAAGAGGGATCATTCCACAGGGACCAGAAATGGGCTATTATCCCACTGCCATGGAAAAAAACAACAAAAACAAAGGGCCTTTGAATTGTTTAGGCTTCAGACTTACAGTATACTATCTGTTTAATCTGTGCTGTTACGGAAATATTTGCAAAGATATTAGTTACAATGGAACCCCTTATTGCTGATCTCAACCAAATTAGGACCAACTGTTTTCATTAAATCAAAGTCAAAGTCAAAGTCAGCTTTATTGTCAATTTCTTCACATGTTCCAGACATACAAAGAGATCGAAATTACGTTTCTCACTATCCCACGGTGAAGACAAGACATATTTTACCAATTTAGGTCCACAGACAAACATAACATTCAAGTAAACAAAAAAGTAAGTAAATAAGTAAATAAGAGGGCACATATAATAATGAAAAAATAAGAGCAGCAAAATGTGGTTGAAATTGTGCATAGACAGTCAATAAAATGGCAGATAATGTCAGTTTGAGGAGATCACTCCATCATTAATCTATCTAATACCTCTAAGGATGCTTCCGCAGTGACTTCCACAGTGACAAAGCGAAGATTGATCATGAAAATATCCTCAATATGACTAAACTGTGGTGTGCTGGGGAGGCAGCATTAAGCAGAGGGATGCTGGGCGACTGAACAGACTGGAAAGCTGGCTCTGTTGTTGGCATTGAGTAACTCACAACAACTGCAGAGAAAAGGACCATGAGCAGGATGCTGGCGTTCATGGACAATCATCGCCACCCACTACACAGCACGTTCAATAAATAGAGGAGCATGTTCAGTGGCAGACTTCTGTCACTGTCATGCTCAACAGATAGGTTGAGGAGGTCCTTTGTCCCCAGGGCCATCCAACTTTTCAATGCCACACAATAGGGGAGGGGAGAAATGGCCTCTCTCAGCCCATACCATCATATCACTTTGTCTGCTGTCCACCTGATTTTTTTTTACAGGCTACAATAACCCTCCTATGCAATCTGGACTGTGGTCATAACATATACATCTTATAACTTATTCTCTGTTTTATATTGTTCTTAAAGTATATTATTTTTCTTGTTTGTTAAGAAATTATATTATGTTTACATGATTGTGTCATTGTTGTATTAGAGCAGCACTCACTGTACAAAGCAGGAGCCCTGTCCAGGTAAACACACAGAAATCATCAAAAAGATTTGGAGACTCCAACTTCCAAGTCAGTACAAGCTATCATAGTAATAGAAACATCTGGAAACATTTGTATCTGGAATTCTTGTGGAAAGCAGTTTTTTCTGTCAGTAATTCAGTAATAATAGCCTACAAACCACCTTTGCAATGAAAGTTTTCAGATCATTGCACAGACAAATAATGAGTAAGAATAACAAGAAACAACAACTTGAAAACAATGTTTTTATTTTGTTTTAAGATAGGCTATCCCCACCTTCTGTGACTCACTGACCAATCGCGCCTTTGTAGAGGCTGGCATTCTTCGTTCAGTAGTTGAGAGAGTGCAGCCAGTTGAGGGAACATCGATCTTACAACAGAAGAAATTATATTATGTTTACATTATTGTGTTTTCATAGTCATAGTTAATATTTACTAATAAGTTATTGCACTATTCACATGGTCATTGCATCATGGGGCAGCCGTGGCTACTGGTTAGCGCTTCGGTCTTGTAACCGGAGGGTTGCCGGTTTGAACCCCGACCAGTAGGAAACGGCTGAAGTGCCCTTGAGCAAGGCACCTAACCCCTCACTGCTCCCCGAGTGCCGCTGTTGTTGCAGGCAGCTCACTGCGCCGGGATTAGTGTGTGCTTCACCTCACTGTGTGTTCACTGTGTGCTGAGTGTGTTTCACTAATTCACGGATTGGGATAAATGCAGAGACCAAATTTCCCTCACGGGATCAAAAGAGTATATATACTTATACTATACTTACTGTACTTATCACATGGTCAGTCCAATACATCACATGGTCAGTCCATACCAGACCTTAATAAAGTGTGTGTATATATATATATATATATAAACCTTTCCTGAACTGCTGTCTCATGGATTGTCAAGGTTCAACAGAACTGATGCCATCCACTCATTCATTCTATAGAATCCAAACCCAGCACAGTGGTTCCCTCTGGGCAGCCTGACCTGACCTGTACTGTAAATAGCCATGCATGCCATGTTTGAGACTGGATCAGTCTGTAAATAAGCTGGCCTCTTCTGTATGGGAGATTCTCTCAGAAGTTACCTTGAACCAGCCAGAGCAAATCAGCCATTCCCCAGCCACACACACACACACACTTTGTTTATGACAAATCTTCTGCTCAGAAGAGTAGATAGGAGATACACACACACACACACACACACACACACACTTTGTCTAATTAGAATTACATAATTATATATTATATAATTCAGAATTTCTCTGTAGACAGATGTCATGTTGACCACATTACGTCAAATGTTATGCTGACCAACCCCTCACTCTCTCCTACATCTGTTCTGTTTGAGTTTCGAGTAGCAGCTTGGCAATTGTGGCTATGGCTACGCAGCTATTGCTTATTATGAAGTCAGACCCACCTGGAGGTCTAAAGAGAAAGAGGGGAGACATGTTGGACTACGTGTACATTACAGTATAAATCTCTCCAGTTCAAAACCCAGCACCTGTGCCTTCTGTAGAACACTGGTAGTCTGAATTATGATATCCTTTTTCTACTCTAGCCTGTTATAGCCTCTGTGAGCAAGAGAGTGTATTGTGACATATTGTACTGTCAATGTCAATGTCAATTTTATTTATAAAGCACATTTACAGACGACTTAGCCGCACCAAAGTGCTTCACAATGCAGAAATGCACTGTGATTATCTAATTATTTAAAACGTGTCTCCTCTCAAGTTAGAAAGCTAGAAATTGTCTAGGCTGATTTGACATGGAACAATACTCTCATTCCAGCGTAATAATCAAGAAACACCATGGGTGCAGAAGCACAATGATATCATGCAGCACCTGAAAATAGTTCCCGTAGGCTAACTTCCAGCAACAAGGTTGAGCTGCAGCAGACAAATTGGTTAGTGACTGGATTATTACGCCTGAATGAAAGTATACTGTAGTTCCATGTTAAATTAGCCTAGAAAATCGCCATGTTTCATTTAATTTCGATTAGTCTAATTATACTTTCTAACTTGAGAAGAAACCAGTTTTAAATAGGAAAATTAGTCACTTTTACGTGATGCTAGCAGGCGAGATGTTAATGGTCTAGGTGGTCGCCAGACTCAGAGAACGGCTGGATGAACTTGAGAAAGGTAAAAATCAATTGTTTAACTCAAGGGGAGGTGGAAAATGTAATTCCCCAAATGGTGGACTATCCCTTTAATTTATATGTAAAATGTTAACTTTTATCTACATGTCTCATCTGTGTCAACAGAGAGTGCCATGTGATATGGAAACATACTCATCAGTCCAATTAGAGCACTCACTACAAAGCAGGAGCCCTGTCCAGGTAAACACACAGAAATCATCAAAAAGATAGATTCCAACTTAGTCAGTACAAGCTATCATGGAAACATCTGTAGCGCCTGGAATTCTTGTTGTCTGTCAGTAATTCAGTAATAATAGCCTACAGACCACCTTTGCAATAAAGATTTCAGACCATTGCACAGACAAATAATCAGTATATCAAAGAATAACAAGGAAACTTTGAAAATTGAAAACAATGTTTTTTTTTGTTTTAAGATAGGCTATCCCCACCTTCTGTGACTCACTGACCAATCGCGCCTTTGCAGAGGCTGGCGTTCCTCGTTCAGTAGTTGAGAGAGTGCAGCCAGTTGAGGGAACATCGATCTTACAACAGAGCAAAGGGTAGACATGGCTCAAAACAGTTTGCTATGGAGTCGAAGTATGTTTAAATACATTCATCGTGCTAAGTCTCCGTTACCCTGCATTTTGTTTACGTTAGCAATGCAATGGGTGACACTTTATTGGTTTACAGCGTGGTGATTGTGAAAGTGTCTGGATTTGACTTTTTATCCGAGAGAATGGGAGAATCTTTAAACACCACCGGAATCCCTTTCAACCAATCTGACATAGACCTGGACCGGTTCAGCAGTCTGGAGGATATTGATGCGACGGCCGACAGTAGTCCCGTTTTGAGGATCATGATCTCCATTGTCTACTCTGTCGTGTGCGCGGTGGGGTTAGTGGGGAATTTATTGGTATTTTTCCTGATGAAGGTTCGGCAAGGAAGGAAAAGGTCAACAATCAATTTCTTCATTCTCAACCTGGCAGTGACAGACTTTCAGTTTGTTTTAACTTTACCCTTTTGGGCTGTGGATACCGTCCTGGACTTCAGCTGGCCATTTGGGAACGCTATGTGTAAGATTATTCTGTCTGTAACTGTCATGAACATGTATGCCAGTGTGTTCTTTCTCACGGCCATGAGTGTGACGAGGTATTGGTCAGTTGCCTCGGCACTAAAAGACAGCACGCGGCACAAAACCTGTTCCGTGAAGTGGGTGAGCGCGCTTCTCTGGATGTCCGCCACTGTAGCTACGGCACCAACCGTTTTCTTCTCCACCGTTACAAATATCGCCGGGGAAAAGCTGTGTCTTCTCAAATTTCCCGAGGGGTATCGCTGGCTTGCTCTGTATCATCTTCAGAAAATCCTCGTAGCCTTTGTTTTTCCCATGCTGATAGTTTCTATTTGCTATATACTACTTCTACGTTTCATCCGCTTGCGAAGCATGAATAACAATCACCCCGAACGAAGGTCCAGAGTCACCAAATCTGTTACTATCGTAGTGCTCTCCTTCTTTCTTTGTTGGATGCCAAATCATGCTATAACTTTATGGGGAGTACTAGTCAAATTCAATCTGGTTCATTGGGATAAAGCCTACTATATGGTCCACACATATATATTTCCGGTGACTATTTGCCTTGCACATGCCAATAGTTGTTTAAACCCAGTTTTATATTGTCTTATGAGAAGAGAGTTTCGGAAAATGCTTAAGGACTTGTTCTGGAGGATATCGTCAACTACAGTGTCGAAAAGCAGTCACATTCGACCATTTTCCGCCACTCTGAAAGCCGATAACGACAATACTCAAGCAAGTATCCCGCTAAATGTCATTGAAACCGAACAGTGCGGGCTATCTGTGGAGAGCGGCCAGTGCTACGCGCAACGTTGACCTGATCAGCCACGCGCTTTGAGATGGAAACTCTGTGTCACGACGGGATGCCTCTTCGGGTTAAAAAAAACAGCCAAACTTCAAGTTTGTACACGAATAGCACAGGTTTACTGGAAATGGTGAATGGTGAACCACTTGTGCCAAAATGTATAAAAGAAAAAGACTTGAGCTTCAGCTTAAATGTATTGTATAGCTTGATTATTTATAAAACCGAAAATGCAACAGACCCAGCTATGCTCTAGAGCAATATTGGACAATTTTAACTAAAATACAAAATAATGACATCTATGATAAACAAAATATTGACATCTATGATAAATAGTGGTTGTGCTGAGATGTTTCTCTTGTTAAATTAATAGTATTGAACTCAGCTCAAGCAGTAGGCTACCATATTCTTCTTTTAGCTGTCATAATTGTCTCAAGCGTCTCTGTGGATCTTATCAGCTGAACATAGTTGACAAGCAGGTGAATGTAAACACAGGCCTTGTGGACTGTAAAAGGTAATAAAGTTTTTTTTTTAAACATTGTTTGGCGCTAACAGTCGCATCTGATTGCTATATTACACATTTCATTATCAGTGGAATGGACTTCTTTACTCACTCATACATGTGTGCACACATGCGCACATACACACGAGCGGATCTTTATCGCAGGGATCATTTGCATGTGTGCATCTGCAGTGCAAAGGGCACATGTTGAGGAAACCACAACATACTAGATCACTGGGCAGTCACTGAGTTTACAGGGGAGTTTATTACACCAAACCCAAATCAGTGTAGCAGTCATAGAGTTCTTAGGGCAGTCTCTGCCTTTACAGGGGAGTTTATAGTTATATGCACATCTCAACATACCAGATCACTGGACAGTCACTGAGATTATAGGACGAGTTTAATGAGGTGCACAGCAGTTGTGTTCACAGGTACAGGCCTCATCCCAGACAGCCCTGTCTCACTGACCTCAGACCTGCTGTTTGGCCAAGAGACTGATAAGCTCATAGAGTGTGTGGCTCAGTTTGAGCCATTTTTTTGTTTCCCATTTGTTTTTGAACCAACAGTCTGAGTGAACAGCCAGAGGGATATTTTGTTGAATCAGATTAAAAGTTTGAGTGATTGTAATCAAGAACTTTACCATTAACATTTGCATTGAAAGAACCAAGAAACCACAACCACAGATAATTCAGAGATTCTGGGCCCTATCATGACAGTCTAAAATGCAGGGTCACTGGCAAAAAGTCTAAACAAATTTCGTGGGTTGTCCAGTCCACATTGGGTGTGGTGTAGTTATGAAGCGTTATCAAACGTCCGGCGCTTGGCGCAACTTTAAACAGCGCATCGGTATTTTGATAGTCAGCTGTGTATTTGAAGGAATCTGCGTGCATGTGAGACTGTATGGAACAGTTATTCCACTAAACCATGCTTTTGAGAGTGTGGCCTACACACATTTGCGCTCGTCTATTATTTGAACTCATTGGCAAAGTGAAACAAACTTCACCGTGGTGTTAGTCAACAACAAAACAGTTATACACAGTTAATTACTTTCACTATTGCCTGACAATGGGTTACCATCGAAAACATAGCCTGGAAAAAGCAACACTTACCCCAATAATGTTTGAATGACTGAATAAAAAAACGTTTATCCTGCAGAGGAGTTGCTTACATCTCGTGACAGTGCGTCTTCAGCTGTGCTTCATATTTGCCTCTCGCCTATCACTTTTATCAGTCATTACCAATTTGCAAATGATGGTGAACTACTCATTGTGAGATGTATTCCATAGTATCTTTATTCTAATTATGTTTCCCATTGTAATCATGTAATTTGTAATGTTTTGCATGGATGTGCTATGGTTGTTATAGTTACCATTCATAAGAATTGTTATGGAACGTGATCTACTTCATAGGTGTCCCGTTATTCAGAATTAATAGCCACCATACCAGCCAATCAGAAAAGAGTATTTCTTCTCTCCGGGTGATAAAGCGCATTAGCAGTGCATATGGAGAACCACAAGATGGCAGTATAATGCACATTTAAAAAGATAAAATATCTCAACAAGAAGACCAGGTTATCATACACGATGCACAGTCATTTTGAATTTATTTGGTTTCACCAAACCAATGACAGTCACAGAGGAGGCAGGAGTATATGTCCCATAACAATGAGAACATGTATAAATGTATAACTCAGTGTACCCAGTGACCTGTCTGAAAGGGCCCCCCGCTGCCTCGGGGCTCAGCGTTTGCTGGACGGCAGGGGTGGGCGGGCCATTGTTCTGGCGAACTCCTCATAGTGGATGAAACCATCCGAGGCCACTCCTGCACTCCCGAACAGCTCATCCACTGCCAGTAGGAAACACAAACACACACGGTCACTCAATCAACATCATCAAACACAAAACGCATAGACAAGCCAATGCACAGCACACAACATTAAAACACCAAGGTGAAATCAGGCACTTTGTGGCAGTAATTCTGACTGAAGTGTTAATACAGTAGGTGGAGCTCTAGGAAAGCGTGATTGTAATCATCATCAGGCACTCTCTGGTCCATGGTTAGGTAAACACAGACTAAGTATGAGTGCCCATTCAATATGTGCGCGTCTGCAAATGAAAATGACAAACTGAACCACTTTGGAGAAAACGTGGGAAACCTAGGTTAAAAGAAGCAACGATATTTAAAACAACAAATGGAGTGGATTCCTGTAACTATCCATGAAAACAGCCGAGCTGTTGGACAGCCTAATCCACTGCACGGAAAAAAATGGAAATCGCGACTTGTTGTAGCCTAGTCCTAAGGTAAATATTGTACCAAATAGCCTATGGTAATGACAGCTTTAAAAACATTTATTTCACCTGACTCGCTGGAGTGAATGCAGAATGTGGGATGCGCAAAGAAATTATTTAAAATAAATCTGCTTCTCTGACTGACATTTAAAGCTGCAGTTGGCAAGATTTTTTTGATCATATTTGCTCCGACAGAACAACATAAATCAGCTGGTTTTTAAAAAAAACTGCACTTCCACCTCCACCTAGAGCCTGTTATTTGTTTATCAGAGCAAGGCTGTGTGAGATCTGACTGTCAATCACAGTCTGTGAGAGAGTTGTAAACATTAAACATTTTGGCTAAGTCCCCTCAATCTGTCAGACTTGCCAACTGCAGCTTTAAATATATCTTTTTGGGGAATTCCTTGGAAGTGTGTGTGTGCATAACTTACCCTCTTGATCAGTTAGTTTCTCCCCCAAACTAGTGAGTTTGGATCGGAGTTCGGCGGCAGGGATGTAGCCCCGCCTCTGTCTGTCAATCATCCTCATAGCCTCCAAGATCTCCGCTGTGGGGTCCTCCTGCTGCTGCTGCCGGTGCATGATGGTCAGGAATGTGGAGAAGTCCAGCTCACCGTTCCTGTCTATGGACAGAGGATAGCCACAGCGCTCAATATACAGCCGTATAATTAACACAACAAATAACAGACAGACACAACGCTTAACAGACACCCGATGTATAGATGAATGGACAGACAGACAGATGGACACAGGAACAGACAGACAGTAAACATAATGTGTCTGGTACTGTATTTTAAAACCACTAAGGAATATAGTGGCCAGTAATGCAGTTTCACAGCACTGAAGCATAGAGTGGCTGATGCTACATTCTAGCACTTAATCCTGGACCTGGCCTGTAGACCCGTTCGCAATTTGGTGTTTGAACTGAGTTAGTGGGTCCCTAGACATGAAAAATCACCGAGGTGCTCATCCGCCATAGTGCCACGAAGTTGAAAATGTATCTTTTTTGTTTCTTTACACATGTAATACCCTATTTTGAGTAATTATGGTATGTGGAATTCATTTTTGCCATTGATATGACCATATTGGGTGAGTTTGACCTTGAAAGGTCATGGTCAAGGTCATTTTCTGAAGAATCTCAAGACATGCGAACCAACTGCAATTTTCAGTCCGCCCTTATACTGTGTATCTGTACAACACTAGACAGAGTTCACAGAAAATAAGAGGACGAGGTTTAACTTTTCTTGTATTTTACCAGGAGTATCAAAAGATTCCCAAGGTTCCCAAAGTTTTCATCTCACTATTGAGCATTGCACCAATTGATCAACAGTGAATTACACATGTACATGAGAACTAACTCAAATTTAGTCTGCCCTTATAATGTGTATTTGTACACCACTAGACAGAGTTCACAGAAGAAAAGAAGACAAGGTTTGACTTTTCTTGTATTTTACCAGTAGTCAAATTTAAAAGAGTTCCAAGGTTTCTAAAGTTTTGTCTCACTATTGAGCCATCGCACATATTGATAAACATGGAGCATTCTAAAATACCTGTGGGGTATACTACGAATCTCGATTAGTGGGTTAGCGAGGTATGTTGCGCTCAAAGCCTAGATATGTCTAACGTGCATATCGTAGTATACCCCACAGGTCCCAAAAGCTTGAATTTGGTTGCTTCAATGGCAGGTCAGGACAATCTTAATCAAATGTTATGCATCATCTGTCAAGATAATAAATTGCCTGTAACAAGTGAAAAGACAGGATGTGAGAGAATAAAACAAGTTGCTAAAATCTGTGATGATGTGATTACAAATCGTATCAAAACTCTGATGGGGGATGATGATGTGGATAATGATAATAGCATGTTTGTTTACCATAATACCAACAAATGCTACAAGTCATACACTCATTCTCGTAAACTGATATCTATTGAGAAGAAAAGAATTGAAGAATCTAAGGTGTGTGAGACAGAAGATGAGGCTTCTACAAGTGTTAAATTCACAACAACCTTACGAAGAAGTGTTACACCTTGTGCACCTCCAAGTTCTGACAAGGCTGCAAGAACATTGCCCTGTGTTATATGTGGATATATGGAACACAAGAAATGTCGTGACAAGTACAGAATTTGTGAGTATGATAGTGCGAAGAAACTTTTTGCTGCAGCAAAGCATAACCAAGATGTAGTTTTCACACGAATTGCGGATCGACTGAGGGACGATGAAGATAGCTCTATTAAATCAGTCATATCAGCAGATTGATTTTGCCAGAACTCTGTCACCAGAACTACATGCAAAAATACAGTATATTGACAAGCTTTTGGTGAAGGGAGAGTGTTGCACTGTGAGTGATATTGTGGAGTTTGCGTTGAGCCTGTTGGAAGAAGGTGAGGTACCTTCCAGACCCGTGATATGAAAAAGCTGATCCTTGATCACTATGGAGAATTGGTCACAATCGCTCCCAACAGTAGGATGAATGAATCTGACATTTTTTTCTCATCTGACATTAAGCTGAAGAATCAGGACATAATGAGAGAGGCAGGCACCAAGTTGAGAGAAGTGCTCCTGGACGTTGATTTTGGTCTGCAAGACAGCTTCTGTGACAGTCCTGACTTGAAAGCATCATGACAGAAAACAATGATGCCAGCACCTCTTCTTACGTTCTTAGCAGCTTTGTTCAAGGTCCCCAAGCACAACCTCTTTAGAAGCAGTGCTAGAGACCTAGAGAAGCTTCTCCAGCCTCTACAGGATGAGGACAATCAGCCAGCAGCAGAGGAACTGCTATCACAGCAGCAATATTCCACAAAGGGAGAAGATAATGAACAATCCACACAGGGGGAGGATAAGTACAGCCAGCTAGCAGAGGAGCAGCCACAGCAGCAACATCCCACACATGAAGAGCCTCTACTGAGAGAACAGTCTCACAGTATGTAAGTGTGCAGGCAAGTGTGACAATCGTCGATGTGTCTGTCGTGCTGCTGGAGTTTCATGCACTGTATTCTGCCATGGAAAAAGCATCCTGTAAAAACCCATCTAAAATGCTTGCACACATACAGTACACTTTGAGAGAAATCAGACTATATGGTGCACTTTTACTTAATTTGGTATGATGTTATTTTGTATCACTTTTATTGCTACATAGTTTTATTTGCACCCAATTGTTTTCTTTTATATCATTGTACTAACACCCAATTAAAATAAAAGTTCAAAGGGAATGTTTATAATTGTTACGTTTCTTCTCTTCGTGTCTTGTTCTAATTAAAACAAATAATTGTGGGGAAAAATACAATAAAAGTGACTATAAAGAAAGAAATCTTAATTCAGTTATTGAACAATTATGTTGACATTGACATTTCAATGTCAAATATAATCCTTAATGTTAAAAACAATATTAGCAATGAATGTTTTATGTCAGATTTAGTAGAATTAGACTTATTGCATCTGTTTTTTATTCCTGGCCAAGGTCTTCAGAATAGAAAAATGACCTTGACCATGACCTTTTAAGGTCATAAATCACCCAATATGGTCATAACAATATAAAAAATGAATTCCACATACCATAATAAGTCTAAATGGAGGTATTACATGTGTATATACATTCAGAAACAAAAAAGTTTAATTTTCATCATAGCCGATGGTGGCCATATTTGATTTGACCATTGCGCAATTCGTGGCACTATGGCGGACGAGCACCTCGGTAATTTTTCATGTCTACGGACCCACTAACTCAGTTCAAGTGATAAATTCCCCCAACACCAAATTGCGAACAAGTCTACAGGCCAGGGCCCAGTTTCCCGAAAGCATAAAGAGAAATTACAACTTAGAATACATAATCCAATTTAGATCCGAAGTTTAAACGGTAGGCCTATAGCTGTGACGTGCAGTCACCTGACATCACCATCAAATCACAGAATATTTCAGAACTATTAACGTGGACAGCTCCCCTTAAGAGCATCTTAAGATCAGTGCACGCGCGTTCACGCTACGAGCATGTTCGGGAAACAGTCGGAAAAACCAAATGAACGATCGTAAGATGAATCGTAGAAAACCCTCTTAAGAGCGTGTCTCCGGGTTATCGGGAAACTGGGCCCAGGTACTGGATTAACTGAGCTGCGTTTGTGAAGACGTCAGTCAGGGCTTCTTTTACTGTGATGTCGACACTCACCAGGCTATCGCGTCTTGTACAAGATATTGACAGTGTAATTGGGGCCAAGCAGCCAAGCACCATTGTGTTTCTATGATTTCTTACTATTATTATTATTATTTAACATCTTTCTTCCGCCATTGGAGTCTATGGCAGCCCATAGAACCGTCTGGTGAAAAAGTTGTGAAATTTGGCACACTGATTAGGATAGTCCCATAATTAATTTCACCAAGTTTCATACCGCACCTTGAGTGCTTTAGCCACAGGCCAAAGTTGGACTTATGCTCACGCATCTTAACTTCTGACCTGTTGACCCGATTGTCAAAAAATGAGGTATCGTTGGAATCCTTGGACCAAGCCGAGTTCAACGCACCCTATGACGTCATTTTCCGCCATGATGGATTTTCCGCCATATTGATTTTAGTGAAAGTGAAACTAAAACTTCACAGGTCACAAATTTTGTCCGATCGTCACCAAACTTGACACACATGCTCTTCAGACCAAGCCGCACAAAAGTTATTCCTTTTCGTCTTCGAACTAAAACCGTTCGCTGTAACAGCCAATCAAAATTTTGGGGAAGCCGCCAAACAGGAAGTGAGCTCATATCTCAGCAACCCATTCATCTATCATAACCAAACTTAGTCCATGGACTCAGGACCCAATCAGGGGACGCCAAAAATCTGGTGACCTTTGACCTCTAGGAGGCGCTGTAATTAAGAAACATGCCTTTGGCCTGTAGCTGCAGTTGTGTTTAGAATTAAAATGCACTAGTGGTGTCTGTTAATACTGTTGAGGTCCTTAGGCCGACCTAAGCCAACTTGTGATGTCATCGTAATTGATTCGGCCGCCATATTGGATTTAATCAAAAACACATATACGCTGCAGGTCACAAAATTCATCTGTTCCTCACCAAAATTGGCAGAGACCATCTTCAGACCATGCCTGATGAGTGCATTGCTTTCTGGAACAATTGACAGAAGCTTTGGCCTGTACCAGCCAATCAAAATTTGCGCTTAAGCCGCCAAACAGGAAGTGATTTCATATCTCAGCAACGCTTTCATGTATCAAAAACCAAACTTAGTACACGTACCTCAGACCACATCGGGAGGACGCTCAAGAAATTTGGTGACATTTGACCTCTAGGGGCTCCGTAATTGACAAAAATGCATTTTGGCCAGTAGTTGCTGATGCGATTATTTTGCAATGGAAGTCAATGGCAGCCCATAGATCCGTCTGGTAAAAAGTTATACAATTTGGCACACTAATTGGGGACAGTCCAATAATTCATTTCACCAAGTTTCATGCCGGCACCTCGTTTAGCCACCAACAGGCCAAAGTTGGACTTGTGTTGACGGATCGTAATCTTTGACCTGTTGACTCGAATGGCAAAATGAGGTATCATTGGAATCCTTGGGCCAAGCCGAGTTCAACACACCCTATGACGTCAATTTTTGACCTCTGTGTTTAAATCACAGCAAGTGTGATCATATCTCAGTCAATCTTTTATTTTTGATGTGAAACTGATGACAGCAAGTTCCATCTAGTTCATTCTAATGTGTGCATGCAAGGGTGGGACGGGGTGGGATGGGCAGGGGCGGTTGCGGCGGTGGGCTGGCTGGGGGAGGGGGCGGCGACACTTGAAACTTGACCTTGTAACTCAGCCAATCTTGGGTTGTATGGCATGGAACTTGCTGTGACTGCTTAAGGCTATATGTCTGATGCAACGACATTGACTTACATGGCAAATCTGGCCTGCTGATCTCACTGCTTGGCCCCCTCATTGCTGCTTGCAGCTATATTAACTTCTTTTTTTTTCAGAAAACAGTGTTATAAGTGCTAGCGTTATTCGACAATACTGTAGATATGTAAGATATGTAGTATAAGATATGTAGTTCAAGATAACGCTAACAGGGTCTTCTATCTCCGTACGAAGAGTCAGTGATCATCAGGTGATTTAAAGTCTCCCGCATGTACAACCCCAAAACAGAAAAAGTTGGGACCTTGTGTAAAATGTAAATAAAAACAGAATGTAATAATCTGCAAATCTCTTAAACTCATATTTAGTTGGAAAAAGGTCACAGACAACATATCAAATGTTGAAAATGACAAATTTGACTATTTCATGAAAAATATATGTGAATTTTGAATTTGATATGATACCAGCAACATGTTTCAAAAAAAGTTGCGACGGGGGTAACAGAATGCTGGGAAAGTTGTGTAATGATAAAGAAAACAAAAGGAGGAATGTTTCACAATGGTTTGGTATGAAAAAGAGCATCACAGAGGTGGTAGGTAGGGGTATTCATCACTCTGTGTAAACCTGTGTGCACAAATTATGGAACATTGTCATTTTAATGCTTCTTAACATGAAATTGTGAGGTATTTGGGGAGTTCATCATCTACAGGACATAATATTATTAAAACATTCAGAGTACTAAGGGGCTTATAGGAGAGATGCTAACGGTCTAATCTGACTCAATGAGCTGGAGCTAAAAGTGCTACTGTCAGACTCAGAGAACGGCTGGATGAACTGGGGAAAGGTCAAACTCAACAGTTTAACTCAAGGGGAAGTGTAAAACGAGTGTATTTCCCCAAATGGTGGAATATCCCTTTAAGGCATAGAGGAGCTTGCACTGTGTTTTAATAACAGTGAGGAATAGAGTGTATTAAAGAATAGTTTAGTAGAGTAGTAGAGTGTTTAAGGAGTAGCTGGCGCAGTACTGTACTACCTATTTTCTGGATCTGCAGATGTCTGCCCACTTCACTGAAGGTGGGGCTTGTTCCCAGACTCCTCATCACCGTCAGCAGGTCTTTGGCCTGGATTCTGCCTTGGTGCTTTTTGTCATACAGGGAGAAGCACTCTTTGAACTCTAAGAAAGCAGAATGTTCAAAGGAGGCAAACTTACTCAAGACATTAAGGTAAGACAAGCTATCTGCATCCATTCCTAACTGAGAACAGGGCTGCAGCTTTTTTTCACTGTTAGGCTTTTGGCTGGAAGTGCTGAAGCCAGTCAAATTCGGTACTCCTTTGGTCAACGTAATCTAGCTCTCGTAATCTAGCAGCGTAATCTACACCCTGGGTTGAAATCGCTCCGGAATTATGCTTTAATTTACAACCACACAGTCCCTATGGCATTTTAAAAAAAAAAAAAAAAAATCTTGCAAGCTTGTTGCCTACTACCAAGCCAAGGAGCGGCTTGCAAAGAAACAAACATTCTGTTTGAGGTAAGATCACTGGCAGAATACACCTTCTAGGAAAACTATGTTTTGCTGTCTGTACACACACTGAATTCAACAAAGTTTTCCATTATCATGTAACCACTATTTTGGTGCTGCCCCTAGCACCAGGGTTGTGCAAAATTCAGAATTTAATTGAGAATGACTCCTAAATTCCAATTAAATTCTTGAATTTGAATTAACTTTGAATAGAGGTCAAATAGGATCTAGAATTGAATTAAAAGAAGTAGAAAGTTGAAATTCAATGAAATAATGTTTAACAATGAAACTTTACAGTATATGTCAGATATGATTGCATTAAATATTCTATTCTAATATTAGTTTGAACTACTTGTACACATAGACCTCTGATGTGGTACAAAATACAGATACTTCTTTGAAAATGTAAGAGAGTAAAGTAAAAAGTTGTTTGAAAAATAAAATACTCAAAGTATAGATACCTGAAAATGCTACTCAAGTACAGTTCTACTATAAAGTATTTGTACTTCGTCACTTCCCATCTCTGGTAGAAAACTAGTTTCCCCTTTGGGGATTACAGTTTTTCTAAGACGCTTTGGTGCATTTTTCCAATCATAATTAACATTTGCACAACAGATTGCAACAGTGCATTTCTTAAAACAATTAGTGCAAACTGGATTACCTGCAAAAGCACGTATCTTAGCATTCTTATGAGTTATAGTTTGTATACTATAGTATTTCTTTATTTTCATTAGGCTATCATTGATATTGCATTGAGATTGTTTATTATTGCTATTTTCTTTAATGTTTAATGTAGCCTTGGCAACATTTTAAAACTGTTCACTGTTCATTTTAACTATTGGTATTGTTTTTATTATTATTATTATTATTATTTGTAAATCACTTTGGACAAAAGCATCTGCCAAATCCCATAACCATAACCATCTTGCTCAAAATGCTTTTTATATGTCCGAGCAAGCATTTATACAAATGAAACTGTCAGTGCAATCAAAATGACAAATCCTTACACCATTGTTTATGTCAATATAGTCAATCTGTTTTTACAGTTTACTTAGTGAATATTTTCTAATGAACAATGTGCAAGGCAGCACTATTTTCTATGTGGCATAGCTATTTCAAAACTACAATGTTTCACATTATTGTGTGTGGAGGGGGTCGATTGCAAGAGAGTGTTTCAAAGTTTTTTTTTACTGTTGACAGTATGAAAACAAAGGCTTTTACAGTATTATGCAAATGAAAAATGACCACTATACAGTAAAAAAAACCTTGGTCAGACCTGCGCAACACTGTACATCTTTCTATATCCTGACGTTCCTATCTGTCAGGTTACATATATGTATATGCTAGACAAACTATGACAACTAGTTCAGCACGTGTGCATGTAATTACTCAAGCAATGAAATAAGGCAATTCCTTTTATGAGTAGGACTATTCAGCATGGAACCAGTATAGTGCATTTTGACCAACATGACATTATTGGAAATGAAAAACAGCAGACATTTCTACAAAATCATGGCAGTTGCATGGATGTACTAAAGCATTGCTGTTTGTTCAAGATGGAGAGAAACTGGTTTAATGATGTGCACAAGTGATAAGATAACATGGAGTTTGAACAAGCAGGATAATTTCAATTCTAATCTGAGAAATGTGCCAAAGCCACTGAGAAAAACTGTAATAAAGTCTATCAATGGCGGGAGTGGGACATGATTGACTGTGAAATGAGAGACTATTCCAGAGGGGCAGTGGCAGAAAAGGCATGGTCACCCTTACCAGGTGATCTATGATCTATGACATAATTATAGGCTAAGATGCTGTTTGACTCATAATATAAAATTACGACATATTAACGACACATTACAGAGATAGACATAACAGTAAAACAATAGGGCTATTAAAATAATAATAATAAAAAATAATAAACTAAACAAAAAAAAAACAAATAGCCTAAGCCCTTTTAAAAATCTGATTAGGCCGTGCTTTTGCAGTTTCAATGTGCAGTTTGGCCACGATGCCACTGAGGAACAATTTGTCCTTGTTTGTGGTCTCTCTAGCATGAAAGAATCAGCGAGGCACTGTAGCACAATTTCAAGAGATTATAAAGACAATTCACAAACATAATAAAGTTGTCTCCTGGATCTGCAGTAGCCTATTAGCAACAGTTACGTAGACCATAGTTTACCAACGTGAATATAATATTCCGCTTTTATCCGACAAAACAATCTTACCGTTTATCTGATCATGTGACAGGAACTTTGCCTGTGGGAATAAAGATGAAACTTCACACACATCGGACATAAACCCCACAAACTTGGTTTAAGATAAAAACTAAAAAATAAATGGTAGCCTACTGTAGCCTTGCCTACTTACCATGGTGTTCTGAGTCGGTGCAGTCTCTCCTCCTGTGACTTACCAGGCTTGGGAAAAACCTGTATAATAATGTGAGGTTCAGTAACTGATAACGAGGTGCCGTCACCATGAGCAATGCAAACGTGACACCAAGTAGGCTATCACGTGTCCGCCGGTGCACGGAGTCTGGAGTCCCAGTGGGGATGCGACGGCTGTCAGATGCCACCGTCAAAGCTCAAATTGCTAACTGAACAGCAGCCAACCGTGTGAGATAACACTCTAACTCGAAGTGCATGACTCTGCAGCCTCTGCAGCACATATTCGAAGCCGGGCTAGCGTTCAATCACTAAGTGTCCTTCGAGATAAGGCTACTGAAAACATTTGCGGTTTGTGAAATGCCTACCATCATTCCAATTTCGATTGCTTATTAGCCTAGTTTAAGGACAATCATTTTAAAAATCCGCTCGAAATAAATGTGACTTTTGAGAAGTAGCTCTGATAAAAATGGTCAATTCATATTAATATTAAGGTGCTATCGGAACTCCCCCTATTACCGTCGGTCCCGTATTTCCGCAGTCTTGCGTGTATGTGTCACTTAATATCCATTTCTATCCAAGACGGCGGACTCATAAAGTAACGCAACCACCCACACCATAGGTGTATCTAAATTAGCTATGTACCAAAAATGTCATTTTACCGTGACTCGAAGAGCTGTAAACGGTCTTGCAGGCTAAGGCTGTGTGTACACAACCGCTTGGAGCTCCAGTGGAATTTTCATTTCATGACGAGAATTCTCGATCTAAACGTTCATGTGCCGTTGAAACGGCGTAAATAGGCAACCCATCAGGCCACTATAACTCCGAGCGTGGTAGGCTAAACTAAATCGGATATTTCAGGCAGTAAATGCTCCCGTTAAGAACCAAACCATATTTTGTTCAAATCTACACACCTTTGGCTACTGAAAAATGTAAGGTTAATTTAGCAAATGTTATTTTGAAGTGTTAAAAAACATCGTTGTTTTAGAATTTCTGAACAAAAGTGGTGATAATTGGGGGTGTTACGTGATATGTTCTTTGAGGACAAAAATGATCCCAAAACCCAGAATAGACCAAACAGTAGCCTAGTTGGCATGGCAGACATTGCAGCTTGGGGGGAGTTTAGGCTAGCCTTCTAGAGTTATTTCTCTGTGTATGTTCATCTGCCTTGCTGTTTTATTTGTAATCTCCCTGTGGGCTTTTAAAATTCAAGTAAACATTATAATGTAGCCTACACCGTTATATAGCGCGCTACCAAACTTAGCCTAAATAGACAACTGAAACAAAATCAAGTCACAAACTCTGTAACTCCACATCAAAGATTGTTAGTCATTTTCATAACAAATTTGACCTCAATAATCTTCACCTTAGGTTGTAAGACTGCTATATTCACAGTGTGATTGAGGGTCAATTTGATTCTGGATATTATTCTCTGATATCTTGAGAAACAAATCAAAACACTATATAAATAAACTTGCCTTGCCTTTCTTAATGATACTTACCATTGAAAAAGGTGGCTGATAAATATAAGGCGGGCAGACCTGTCATTAAATGCCACTCACAATGAGCTCGCCATGGAGGGTATAGTGTTTGTGAGGCACATTTCAAAAGTACGGAGCCCTAGAGGTGTCATCACAAAATGTTTTGCATTTTGAGAGAATGTGCGCTCGTTTTACTACATTGTGTGCTCGTTTTACTAAATTGTGCTCTCGTTTTACTATATTGTGCACTCGTTTTACTAAATCGTACGCTCCAGTTGCTGCTACTGGAAGAAACTGGAATCCATGCATTTCCATTGAATTATTTTTGGAATCTGATCCCTTATCATACCTGTTCATTCTTACTCGTCACTCGACTTATCGTGACTAAATTCAAGATGGCTGCAAACGCTAAACTTCGTGAAGATACTGTCTGCATAAATCGTCTTGTAAGTAAACTACCAGTGCTTTTTCAAAGTTCTCAATGTCTTGTTTTAAATGTCAGGGCCCTCGGAAGTCTACCAATGAAGTGTGGAGATACATTGAGCCTCGTAAATGGTGTAAAACAGTGATTTATTTGCATGGCTAGCCCGATGCCGAAGCACCACCATTGAAAAAGCTGTTGGTAGCATCGGCTAACTAAGCCAGATTTTGGAGTGCAGGGGACAAGCCAAGATGGGCTATGAGACATACGTTCACACTCGGTATCATGTTTCAACACACTTTAGGTCAATATCACACCGGAATTCTCCTTTAACTGTATAAATGTTAAGATAATCTTCTGAGTGAATAAGATAGATAGATACTTTATTGATCGCCAAGGGGAAATTCAAGGTCTCAGTAGCATACAGACATCACACACAACATGCACTTACAGCAGAAAAGGTAATATACATATAAAAATAAATAAAGAAAAATTCCACTGTACAATAGAGACAATAGAAGATAAACATGGTACTAAAATACTAAATATACTATACTAAATCAAATATCAACATAGTGTGCTTAGGATGATCAAGCATGACAGGGCAGGGACTGAGCCTGTAATTCAGAGTGCAGCTGAGGATGATCGCTTCCTTATTGTCCCTGTCAATGTAACCAGCAGCACCTCGGATCGGGAGGCAAGAACGCCAACAATTGAGCCAATAGCCCAGGCTACTGGCTCGCATGCCAGCAGCACTCTTGAGGCGTCGGGGAGTGAGGTTTTTTTACTAACGTTCCACAAGCACAGCTAAGCTAGCTGGCATCCGTTACATCAAGGGTGCCATGGTCGTGGACCCCTCAACAGACACAAGCAAGATGCAATATACTGAAGGGTGGGGATAGTAATATGGACATATAAGAGAATAATGTATAATGTAGACAAGATAATATAACAAAACTATGTCAGTGCAAGAATAGGTTGAGGTAAAAGGGTTACAGCTATTGGTCAAGTATTGATTATAAGGTAATTAAGCATCAAGTACGGCCACAGTCCAGGAGGGAGGGGTTGTGCAAATGTGCTAATATAGCATGTAAACAGACTATGCAGAGAAGTCTATCTCTCCTCTACCCTTAAGTGAAGCGTTGAACAGTTCAATGGCCCTTGGGACAAATGACTTCCTCAGTCTGTCAGTTGTGCATGACAGTGAGCGAAGTCTCCAGCTGATCAGGCTCTTCTGCTTTACAATAGTGCTGTGGTGTGGATGACATTCATTGTCCAAGATGCTGATCAGTTCAGGGTCCTTTTGTCTGATATTGAAGTGATGCACTCCAGTTTGGCTCCCACGACAGAGCCAGCTTTCCTTACCAGCCTATCTAGTCGCCCAGCATCCTTCTTCTTTGTGCTTCCTCCCCAGCAGACCACAGCATAGAAGAGGATGCTGGCAACAACAGACTGGTAAAACATCCTGAGGAGCTTACTGCAGACACTGAAGAACCGCAGCCTCCTCAGGAAGTACAGCCTGCTCTGCCCTTTCTTGTAGAGTGCTTCAATATTGACTGACCAATCCAGTTTATTGTCCAGTTGTAAGCCCAGATACTTGTAGGTGTTTACCACCTCCACATTGACCCCATCAATGGAGACTGGTAGCAGAGCGGGCTTTGACCCGCGGAAATCCACCATCTCCTTGGTCTTTGAAGTGTTGAGTTGAAGGTGGTTGAGTTTGCACCATTGCACAAAGTCCTCCACCAGGCTCCTGTACTCCTCTTGTTCGTCCCTGATACACCCCACAATTGCAGTATCATCAGATAACTTCTGCATGTGGCATGACTCGGTAACAGAAGTCAGATGTGTACAGGGTAAACAGGACTGGCGAGAGCACAGTTCCCTGTGGAGCTCCGGTGCAGTGTCAGAGAGACAGTTCTTCAGTCTCACGAACTGTGGCCGATCGGTCAGGTAATCTGTAATCCAGGATACCAGGTGAGTGACCACACCCATCTGCAAGAGCTTGTCTCTCAGTCTCTAAAGAGACACAGCTCCATTTTGATCGTGCATTTTATTAATCAGACCAAGAAGTAGGCCTACATTTGAACAAAGCAATGCTCTCTAAGATCTCTAATGAGGCAAACTTAGTATCATGTTTATCTTCTACTGTTTCTATTGTACAGTGGAGTTTTCTTTTTCTACTGTAAGTGGATGTTGTGTGTGATGTCTGTATGCTACTGAGACTTGAATCTATCTATCTATCTATCTAGGAGAAATGGCAGCTGAGTGTGACATTACACAAAGAAAAGAAAAGAAAACAGTTAAAGACAAAACAGCTATGGAAGGCCAGGAAGACCAAAACACAAATTTGTCAAAAAGTCAAAACCTCAAATCAAAGTAGGCAATGATTTACAATGTAATTACAATATGATTATGATATAGTAAATAACAGTACAGGCAACACTGTCACTCATTTCTCATCTCATTTTTCTCAGATTAAAATCTGAGAAAAAACATACAAAATTGGCTGAGGTACTACAGGATCTTCCAGACAAAACCAAAGAATTTCTTATGGTGCAAGCCAAGTACCATGGCTCCCGGCCTCGGACTTTCCCAGAAGCTCTCAAGAAGCTTGGGCTTGAAATACGGCATCAAAGCCCAAGTGCTTACAAGCTACTGCGGAAGCAATTTGTGTTGCCCTCACCCACGACACTCTTACGCTTCCTCCAAAAACTTGTGGGCCAATTCAGAGTAAGGACATGAACATTACAAAACAATAAACATAAAGAAAATACACACAGACTGCACACAAACCAAACAAATCTAATTAAAAACCTACTGTTCCTTGCTTCATAATGTAACACTATTGTCCTGTGTACAGCCGGGGTTTTTGGAGACAGTACTGTCGCATATGGGCACAGTAGCTCATAACCTTGAGGTGCATGAGCGGGCAGTAACTCTGGTCTTCGATGAGATGGCCATAAAGAGGCTACAGGAGTATAATGCAGGTGCAGATTGTGTGGAGGGCATTACACCCAAAGGTGGCTGACCACTGCATGGTCCTGATGGCTCGCGGACTTGCATCAAAATGGAAGCAAGTAAGTCATGGTGAATTAGGTACAACTTACAGATCTTTCAACACAGAACTCAGAAACACAGAAATCAAGTAATATGAAAATAGTGACAAATATTATATGTTATCACAGATTGCAGACAAATCTGCCAAATGTGCACATTTGGAACAAATTTTTTCATGTGGACCGGCAGAATGCTCTCACTGGCACCAAAATTAACAGAACGGCATCAATACCCCCATTTATGAACATGTTTGTCCGGCCCACAGGTGTTCAGTCACATTCCAAACGGTATATCTAAAGGCATTACAAACTAAAAAAAATGATATGGTGCTTAGGAATGAAGACACTGGTTTCAGGGGTACACCTATTCAAATTTTCAAGCACTTTTTTTGGCAAATGCTTTTGGCAAATGATATTGTAGAATTCTGGGGTATTCTCACTGTATTCTGATGTGTTCATATGTTACATCTGTGTGTAGTATACAACAGGGAGAGGTCCATATTATTGTACATAACTGTGCCTTAGGCCTGTGTACCAGCAGGAAGGTCATACAGGCCAATGTTTAGGAACATCCGAGGAACATCAGTGATAACATGGGCCGAGGGAGACAGCAGGTCTGCCTATTCGGGCTAGTATCTCCATCTGGCCAGGGCCGGGTTTTGTACACTGGTTGGCACCTGCCACGTTGGCATGATTGACGTTTGTATGTTTTAGTATAACAGGCTTTGTCTTAGATTTTGACACGGAGACGGATCGAGGAAGCAACCCAAGGAGCATCTTCTGTCGGAAGGCTCAGCAGCCGCTTCTAATAACAACCACAACTGTTAGACTCTGCACAGTTTTACTGTTTGAGACTTAGCCTGTGTTCTGTTATTCATTGTTGTACCATCTACAATAAATCATCATCTAATCGCCGATCCTGATCGCGCCGTCAAGCTTTATTGACCATCTTCAATACAGACATTAGAAATAAAACACAACGCAACAACCAGAATATCCAACAATATATTATATGAATATACTAACTCAAAATGATTTCTACTTTTTTATCATTTAGAGATGGTTTTAACAGACAAAATTGTGTTTCTTAATAGCAGGAAAAGAAATGAAAGGAAAACTTAAAAAATGTGTCACCTGTCTGGAAGTAGACTTTGCTTGTTATCTAACTGGCTAAGTCAATATACAAAAAAAACAACAACAAAAAACATTAAATAAAATAAAAAAATAATCACTCAACAAATAACTATTCTTTGCTGAATATGTGAACTCAAACTAATGTTAAGGCTCGCTCTTTCATGACAGTCAAGACTGATTATGTCTCTTTCTTGCCTACAACGGCATGCAGACAGGCCTACATCTGTTATCATGAGCTACCAACCAGTAGGTTAACAATGCGGAGATGTGATGTTGGGTGACATGAAGATGAGTTGTCATATAATTGGATAAATTTAACTTCTTGCCAAACGGCACGATATGCACATATGCATGGTGTTTTAATGTCCTTTCTACTTGTAGGGCCTATAAGTATTAAACCACAAAACTAAGCTGAGTTGACCAAGGCCGTAGCCAGGATTCAAATACCGAGGTCAGGGGTGTTGATAGAAATGCCCCATAAAATACTATGGGGGTCCGGGGGCATGCCCCCAAGGAAGAAAAATGTGAAAAAATAACCCCTTAAATGATGACTTATGGTAAATATTGCGGAAACTAATAGATAAATTGACATACATATAATTTATACATTATAGCATAAATCACACTTAGAAATACAGCCTATTAGGCATATGGTACATTTATAAAAGAGCCTATATATGCCTATGAAAGACTTAACCATAGAGGGCTGTAATGTAAAGGCTATCATGATTTATAAATTGCAGGGTCATAGGCTGCAAGGCTTTACCTTCTGACAAAGTGAGTGTCACATCTTGACTCTCACTCACTTGTGAGGGCCCTTTGTTTATTATTTCCCTCTCTTCTCCTAACTCTTTCTCTTTATTTCCACCTTTCTGCCTGATTTCCCTTCTCCTGTCTCCTGTGTAAATAACTGACCAATAATCAATATCATGCTTAGATAATATCCATATAAATATCTACTATTATCTACTATCTAGGCTACTATCTATATGCTACTATTGGTCCAGACTCTGATATCTAATTTTCAGTGCAGGTTAGCTAGCTGCAACTCCACTGAATTTCAGCATAACATTTTGAACATCATCAAAGGGAGCAAGATGGTGATGTTGAAGGGTTACATGCTGCTATTCCGACATGCCGCTACTTAGACATTGGTGTCTAATTGTTGAAGTGGCGGCATTAACATTAATTTTCAGGCGTCCCACTACTGCTTTTTTTTCATTGTCGGAGTAGCGGTACTTGACCTTTTTTCAAACGTCCTGCCATTCCGACACGAGGTCATTATTAACAGTGCCATAGCCAGGATTTTTCAACGGAGTGGACTTTTATGAAGTAGGCCTAGGGTGGGCCTTTATTTTTTTATTCCAATATGGGCAGTATAGCCTAGGCCTACAGTAATCGTCCCAACTTTAAACAGCACACGATTTCATCACAGCTCAGACGATTCATGGCAAAAAAAACAATAAAAGGCTACATTGATAAATAGCAGGGGCATCGACAGGATTGGATTCTATAATAGCCTACGCACAAGAACTTTAACCGAATGAAACCGAAAGGTTAGTGCGCCTCACACACACCAGCTCCGTTGAACATTGTATTTTTCGTGTTTAAGAGCTAAAACAAGTTGATTAGAGAGTCACATTTGAAATGTCGGGTAGTCTAAATTATAGCCTATAGCGCGTGCATCTCAGAGGAAGAGATTTTGGAGAGAGAGAAGATTTAACCTAGGTGATGATTATTTGTGTCTGGTGGTAATTAGACTTGAGTATAGATACTTACGAATTGTTTTGAATAAAAAAAGATAAGACAACAAATGAAATGTGACCCTGCAAAAACCAGTCGTTTTGGTGGCGAAACCAGTCGTTTTGGTAAAATTTACAAAATTAAGTTATTGTACTCACACGAATGACCATAAACTAAACTTTCCAATAATATGCATATCGAGGGTATTGCAAATAGTATTGGGTATTGGATAGTCGCCGAACCTCATTAGATGTGGATATTTGGAGGTTAGGATAGCCTTCAAGAAACAAGTTTATCGCAGTTGCTGTGAGACATACGGCCCTTCCCCACACAGCAGTAGACTCCTAGGTGGATCCGCCTTCAAGTCGCCAAACCCGCGTGACTGTCGCATTCATTTTGGTCCCGCACAGAGGATCAGCTCCGCCTTCAGGCGGCCCCGTAAATTCTACTGTCAAACAGCGGATCCTGAGTGGACCCATGTCGGATCCGCGGGCGCGGACGCGCCTTTACTGTAACGGTTGAACATGACTGTACACCAAGAGCCAAGAAGAGTCATACTAGTGGATATTTTCTTTGCTGGGACACGGTTGCGCTGAACCCTCTCGAGTAAGTGATATTTATTAATATATTGCGACATTCACAATAGCTAAACATTGGCCTTTGTGGTTTTATAATAATCATGTTTATTGATTGTAATGATGTTGTTTGATATTAGGACTAACGTTAACGTTAGTGATACCAGAGACGTTTGTCATTTTGTGCAACAGTTTGTGCAAAGTTAACGTTATTGTTAGCTGTGATGCTCATATGAGTCTGTAGCCTATCTGATTTAAAATGGGATAGCAATTTCGGCAGAATATGTTATAATAGTGTGATTTAAAAACACACATTGTTATTTAACATTAGTCTGGTCTTGTCTGTTTTAATGTGTCGCTGTTGTCCATATAGTGCTACTATGCTAGCGGCATATAGCTGCTAGCTAGCATGCTGCTAGGCGCAATTGCATAAGTTATTGCTAATGTCTATTAGTGCTATACATATATTGAAATCACGCTTGCATGCAAACCTTGATTGTGATACTGGCACTGGTATTTCAGTCAATGAAGTCAGTGAAGCACCTGTCTGCTATGATAGCTACCTACAACTTTAGCATGTTGACTCACTGATAAAGGTTTAGCCCTAGCCTCTAGCTAGCTGTGCATTAACGCTTGCATTTTGCCAAGTTTGGAATCATAACAACGTGAACTTTAGTTTCTATCTGCCATCTTTGTAATGAAAGCCTCGGCATTTTAATCACTGTTTAAGTCGGTTCAGACAACTATTGGCATCTGTTTGTGATTTATTATGCTAACGTAACTTAACTGTATGGAACTTGGTCCCCATCCCCATCATTATCGGCTGGATTCTAGCATCTAACGTTACGATTGCCTCTGTTGGGTTTGCTTGATCAAGTAAGATACTTTCTGGGTTGTTAAAATGTAATGTGAACACATTCCCGTAGCATTCCAAAATAGACCAGAGATGCTTGTACTATATGTATATTTGGAAATTTTCTGATTGCAATAACCATAATGATATCGTTATGTAACAGCCATCGTTTCGGGGACTCTGATGACAGTGAAGAGCCAGAAAATGGTGACTTTGCATCTCTGAGGTACCTTCCAACTCGCCTGGTATATCAGTTGAAGCCTCAAGCCCAAGCCTATTGCACTGGCAAAGTAAGTAATACTCTCTTAACATTGAAATAACTAAATCATAAAATTAATATTAGAGATATGGTTAACATTCTTAGTGCTAAAGACATTCCCCTCTCTTTGTATCTATTCCTCCAGCTCCACCATGTCGCCGAGTGCCAGGCAGCCGAGTCACTACCCCTCAACCTGGAGAAAACTGTTAAGGTAAAGACTGATCTCTGAAATAATATAGATGGGGCCACTGTATTCAATATTAACACAGCAGTAGTCACTCCATTTCAGATCAACAGATTGCATCTGCATTACCATCTCAGATTTTCTGCATACTTTATCCATTACTTTCAAAATCTCAGCCAAATATTTTGTCAGTTAAAACATCTACATTCATGCAATATTGCCTGAAAAGTTCATTCATTATTATCAGATTGTATTGAAACACATTGATTTCAATGTCAATCCATTCATGGAGTTGATATAGATAGTGCATACCAAAATACTGAAACATACAAATTCATGTCCAGCATGACCAGAGATTTGATTTTGTTTGCCATTGTTTGGCCCTGTAGCTCTCAGCCTACCATGGTTAACAGATCACAACCATTTATCTCCCTTAGCACCTCACTATGGGCCAGGACCGCAACACTCTTCACCACCTCAACTCCCTCCACCTGCACCTGCATTTAACATACGGAGAGTTACTCAAGGTAGGGACTGATCTCTGAAATATTAGTGAATAGAAAGGCCCCATGTGTATTATCAGTCATGGTTAACAGATAACTACCATTTAATACAATTTTTTTTCCCCTCTCGCACACCACCCACCTCACTATGGGCCAGGAACGGCAGTCCCTCCTCAACTCCTTCCACCCCCACACCAGCCCTCAACGTGCAGCGAACAGAGGAGCTTTGTAAGTCATGTTTCTTTTTAAATATAATCTCCTTAATACCTATCTCATATATTGTATTGTGTAGGCATACTTGGCTTTGGATGCTACATACCATAAACATAAACATATCTGTCTGTTTGATTACAGGTGCTGTGAGGAAAAACATGGTGACACGGTCTGCCACGGACACTGAGGTCACCAAACACGCAATCAGGTGTTTCAACCGGCGGTGGATCGGGCAACGAGGAGATGTGTTCCGCCTCCATCCACTCAAATGGAATAATAGGAGAAATAAGCATTAAACAATCTTTTTATTGAACTTCTTGTCATTCACCAGTTATTCATTTTCTGATATTTTAGCTGTGCATAGCGCAGTATTTCATTGAAGTTGTAGCCTATTAGATAAAATATTTCATGTCTGCACTGACCTAGGCCTATAAAGCACTAAATTAGGTTTTGGCCACAAAATGAATGTAAAGTAGCCTAGGCAATGTAGGCTACTTAACAAAAACAGAATAGCTTATAACCTGTAACTTTCCATAAATGTCCATTTTATATTTCCATTGAGTAGTGATCACGTTTGTACAGTAAATTGATGTCTTGACTTAAACCTTTTCTGTTAGGTTTATTGACAGTATTGTTAAGTTAAAAATACGAGGCAATGCAGATTAATCGTAGGCCTATATTGCTGTAGTAGCCTAGTGATAGTTTTACTTTTATCCTATAGTTGCCTAGTTTTATCCTACAGCAAGAACAGAAGGAATTTTGAAAATGAGATAAGCGGTCCAAAACGGACCGGGCCAGATGAGCCTTTGAGTCCGTTGCGGGTCGAGGCAGATGTATGTATCAATTCGGCGGATCCCAACCGACCCGCCGCGGAGGTAAGGTTTTAATCGCGGGTCCGCGATTCGCCTTCGTAGCGGATCCGTTCCTGAGAGCATCTGGACTCCGATACGGGTCTGTTTCGCGGGTCCGTTCCGGAAGCCGTCATACCTCTGCGGCGGATCCTTTTGCTGTGTGGGTCCCCAGTCTCTCTCAAAATCAAAACACACCCAATTCACGCTTGGACTTTTCGATTATGTTTCTAAATGTTGGGACTGATGGACACTGAACTCTGGGGGTTATTTGAACGTTCGTTGTGAAGTGGTTTACTGTAAAAGGAGCGTTGAATATCCTGCCTGTCTTTGCACAATTATAGGGCCATGATAATGCATGCGCTAGCCTTCGAGAGAAAGAAGACTAAATAAATATGCAGACATGTTATGTGCAATTCAAAAACTGCACGCATGACATATAAAAGATATATTCCTAGCCTACATTATTGTGTAGTAAATTGAGTTTGTCCAACCTGCTGGCAAGCCAAACTGCGTTGACATGGCTTTATCATTGTCCTCTAAAATGCAATATAAGCAACTTGAATATATCGCACACCCAGTTTGAACACCCTGATGGACACTGAACTCTGGGGGTTATTTGAACGTTCACTGAAGTGGTTTAGGCTACTGGAGCAAGAATTCCGCCCGTCTTTGCGCAATTGGCCATTGATTGACGGCCATTAATGAATTAATATAGGTGGCCTGCACGCACAGAGTTCGTTTGATGCATGGAGTTTCCGACCGTTTTTCCCTGAGAGCTTAGAGAATAAAATGAGGAGAGCTACCTGTGTTTTACATATAATGTGTAACATTTATTCACATGGTCAGTTCAAAATCACCTAAGGTTTTGACTGAAATGTGTGCCGATATCAATTATTGGGAAAAACATTGTTTGGAGTGGATGGCGGGTGGATTGTTGATGTAGCTGCAGGTGCAGATGACATGACTACAGCCAAAGTCTTTTTAGGCAAGTCCCTCCACTCGGCGGCCATATACCAACGTTTTATGGGCACTCATCGGGCACAGTCTTTGGGTCGAACTGCGCGTGCGCAAGGCTTCACGACACCAGTCTTGCTCCAGCGGCGAGATCACAACACATGATTGGCACGATGTCTTCACAACACACCATATGATTGGCTCAATGTATTCACGTCGACGGTTTGCCGAGGAAGGGGTGGGATATGTGTAGACAACAGCCATATTGGCGTGACAAACTAGCCCCATGCATTTCTATGGAGTATTTTTTGAGTGCTGTTTCTCCTCATTAGAAAGTCTCTGCTACAGCTCGTCCATGCATCTAGGATGTTGGAATTTGATAGGATACAGGAACTGAGATAAATTGAAAATGAGGATTGGTAATGTCGGAATAACGGTTCTAAAAAAAGTCGGGAGTAGGGGCATGTCTAAATAGAGGCATGTCGTAATAAAAAGTGAACCCCATGTTGTTGAAGGACAGTGATCTGCACATAGAAAAAAAATCGCCAGAACATTCCAAGCTTCTCATTTTGATCGATAGGCCTAATTTATTTCCAGGTGTGCTATAGGGAGTTAACCTGGCAATAGCCAGATGAATTTCGCTCCGCCTAGCTCCACTCATCCATCTGGAGCCGATCCATTGAAGTGTTGCTTCAGAAGGCTGGGCCTAATCAAAAAATGCTTGCATATGATTGAATAAGCCACTTGTCCGTCATCTATTGACGTGCTACTTCAACCACTCACATCGAAGCCAACCTGTGGCGCTTAATAACAGACTCACAGTCGCTTCTACGCTATGTCACATCTATGAAACTCCCGCCCTGCGTCCTGATTGTCCTGAATGCAGATTAGTCTGGAGTAACATGAAAAAAAAAACATAGTCCAGTCCATACAACTTCATTTCAATTTCGAAAGAAATACTGGACTATGTTTAAAAAAAAAAATAAAAAAGCGGCGACGAAATTGTGAATTTCCAGGCGTGTTACTCCACACTCAGCAATCGACTCCTACGGACTTTCCCTGAGGATGGCAGCAAAGATGGCAACATTTCAGGAAAGGTACTGGCTTGATGAAATTCATTCTGGACTCTCTATCCGACCACATAAAGACCTCGGGATACTTCGGTTTGGCTTTAGGGACCCTCTACTCACTACCACGTAAGTGTAATGTTGTTTGGAACTGTAGAAGAGGTATAAAAATAGCGTTTTGTAGCGGCGAAATGACATGCCCGCGTCACTTCCAGGCTAACGAGTTTTGACTAAAAACGGTAACATCGAACTTTCTCAAAACACATCCGAATGACATGATTTGGATGTCAACTCAACGTATGTACTCCCAATCATCCGTAAATTGATCTAAAGTGCATTTTACTCCGGATAATTCCTTTAATGATTAATGATATGACTCGTACACTACAGTATGCTACAGTAGCCTAGCTAATGTTAACTAGATCTAGCATTACCAACCTCCCTGCAAAACTCACCACACAACTTTGTAGGTCTTGTCCCTCATGCTGGCCCTTACAAAACCCACAAGCTAACCCTCGGACACACAACAGTCAATAATGTGACCCGATTTAAAGTGGTTTTCACCCCTTTGGACACTCATGATTTCGTCCTTGAAACAGTGAAATATTCACGGGGGCATGGGCGGTTTGCTAACCATTTTACTGCAGTGTCTAGCTGCTAGCCGGTGGTAGCATCCAGCTTGCATGTGCTATCAGCTAGCTAGCTAGTTCAAAAGTTGAAGTACTTATTTTTATGCCTCGACTAAGTTGATGTTTCCTATAAACAACAATTCATGTTCATAGAAACAACAAGGTCACTAAAACATTATATTAATGTTAACAGCATTATAATGACATTCTAATGTCTGAAAAGCTAATATTTAGCCTATCGGCTACCTGAAAAGTTAAGTGTTTAAACTAGCATTTACAGTGTTCTATTTGATGGTGTATTGGCCCTGACTAAGTTTGTGTGATATATAAACCACAATCCTTGTTGATACAAGTACCAATGTTAGATCTAGAAAGTTTTTATTCACATTAAGATTTTTAGCCATAGGCAGTAAAAAGACTTCGCCATCTTTGTCAATAATTTTAAGCTGATAAAGTTTCAAACTATGATCAGAGAATGTCTAATAAGGGAGAACCTTCACTCGGAACTCTTCGGTGTGGTACTGCATCTAGAAATTTCGGGCGCAGTCAGAATGAATGGAGGTCTGGAGCTGTACCCCTCAAAATCTACTTTTCTCGGGATATAATTTTTTTTCAAGTAATTTGAATATTGTATTCGAAAGGGGGAGACAAAGACAATACACTTGGTTGAGTATTATATTTTTTTAAAGTCACTTAATTGTTCTAAAAAGCCTTTCAAAAGCGTGTCAATGGCGCCATTCATTAGCATGATCATAGCATAGCATCAATGCTAGCGTGTTATGGGCAACAACGATCCAACCTGTAAGAAAACGAAAGGACATGACTCCCGGATTATTTCACTTTTGATTGATAATCTATATCCATTTTGCGAAAAATAAAATAAAATCTGAGTGTTTCAGTTTTTAAATAGGTGAAAACAATAAATGTAGCCATGTAGCTCCATAGGACCCCATGTATTTTGGACTCGCCCGCGATCGCCATCTAGGTGAACTGCAGCCAAATTCGGCCCCCAAAAGACCAGACCAAGCTTGCCAAGGAGAAATCGTTGCCTGATAGGAAGTCATGGACCAAAAGGCAAATAAGCAGAACGTTTTCACATACAAGTGCATACAAGTTAACTATACATAGGCGTTCACTTTACACTCAATTAGGATTATTTTGCTATTCAGATGACGATCCTATCAACCTTTTTCACGGCAGCCATTTTTTGAAACATGTTGAATCAAATTCAAAATGAATATATATTTTCCATGAAATAGTCCAAATTTTAATTTTCAACATTTGATATGTTGTCTATGTCCTTTTTGCTGCTAAATATGGATTTACGAGACTTGTACCTAGGGCTGGGCGATATGGCTGAAAACTGTATCACAATATAAGTATTTCATATCAGTTGATATCGATAATTATTGATTTTTTTATTTAACAAGGACCAGAAGGGAAAAAAAGTTCAATTTAAACACTTTTATTTTAAACTTAACCTTTCTTCTGATTTGGATCACCTCAGTTATCAATCAAAGCAAACAGGGAAAAGAAATAGCAACACAATCATGAAAAACACTCAAATAAATAAATGTGCACATAAGTCTGAATGAAAAGCAGCACTGCTTGAAGCCTGGAAATATTGTAAACAAAGTAGCTTAATTTGCTAGTTTATCATAGTCTAGGCTACTGGTTAGACTGTTCAGTTTCATACTTTTTCTCATGGGACAGGCCCGTTTGAGTCTTGGAAAATATGTTAACATTTGCATCGGGATTGAGATGATTAGAATTTAGCAGTCAATTTGAATGCAACAGTTTTGAACAAATTCGTGCAGCGTGCTAATGATGCTAACGGTTTAATAGCAATTTAGCCAGTCATCTCGCATACGATTGTGAATGTTTGGATTACATGTGCATGCTGAGGAGGGATGCGCCTGTTGAGAGGGAGAGAGAGTGCACGGGACAAGGACTCAGAGTCTGTTGAGGTAGGCCTACTTTTATCGCCTACTAACTCTGGTAGAGTTGCACATACTGGCTACAATGCAAGATATATTTAGCCTATTTATTTATGGACAATGTAAAGCGGGAGGTGTGTGTTGCTTTTAATTATCGAATGTTCTATCGAACATATTTTTTAATATCGATTACATATTGCGATACATAAAGCTGTCGTTTTTATCGCCCAGCCCTACTTGTATTAGGTAATGTACCAGTACATCCATACATTTACAAAAACACTACACAATTTCTAATCTGCTTTTGTTCAACCTGACTTTATCATTAGATGACTGGGAGCAGGCTGTCGAAGGTGCGAGAGCGGAAGCCAAATCTAATGTGGACATGAGGTTGGAGGGGGACCAAAGGCGGCCAACCAAAAGGCCAAACAAATATACCCAAGAAGGTATACCTTAATTCTTGGTGTTGTTGAAGTTGTTACTTCAGTGTAGTACATTCAGCTGTGCGAGATCATAGTTTGTTATCCTTGGGTGGGTGGGTGTGGAGGTTTTTTAGTTACATCAATTAATCATTTAAAAAAATGAATGTCATCCAACCAGAGCAAATGCTGTCAACTGTGAAACTGTAAGGTATTCCTGCCCAAAATCTTCGCTGTGCATCAGCCATAGAGTAATTGTCTTTATTTCTGTTAAGATGAAGCCCTATCAGGACAACACCAAAAAAAAAAAAATAATAATAATAATGGTACATACATTACTCTCTTTTTTGGGGGGGGGGGTATTTAGCCCTACACTAACACTAGATTGATAACCATTTGATTCTGCTTTAAAGGAGGGGTTGAAAAGGCATCTCTTCCCCCACCACCTCCACCCCACCTAACACAGCAGACAACCCAGTCTGAAGGGTGGTCTTATGGTAAAATGTACACAAGAATTACTTATAACTCTGATCCAGCAGGTATTTGAAACAACAAAAACATGACCAGAATTATTATCTTATACCTTATGTAGACGTGCCACTTTGATCACTGAGACGACCAGGATCCCCAACCTCCGAAGGTAAACTGAAGCACTGGATTGAAAACATAAAAACATGGGAATTAAATCTTATTGTAATTGTAATAATGTGTCTCAACTATTTATTGTAATTTGTAACAAAATCAACAAAATCAACAACCCTTATTTTACACTTTTCTATAGATTCACTGCAATTTTCACCAGTGCAGGATTCACCATTCCTCTCCCAGAATGACGGTAAAGTGGTGCCAAATGATCCTTACAATTACAAATACAAGTTACTCTGACTTGCAACCCTAAAAATATAAAAATGCTGTACTTTATGCAGACGCCTTACTTTCTTCTCCTGCTCCCTCCCCTCAACATGGAGCCTCAACAACAAACGGTAAAGTGGGACATATTGACTCTGTGATCATGAAATGACTCTCATGAAGTGAAGGGGATATATGTACAGAAATGTTTGCAAATAATAGAAAACTGCATCACTGACCAACTGCAGCATGTATCCATTTCATTTTTATTTATTTTTTACTGTTGATATCCGTTACTGACTAAGAACAAATGTGTATTTCAGGGGACTGAAACAATGCCCATTTGGCGAAAAACATACAGGGTAAGACCTTGGGTTAATTAATTTCAAAGGTTTTTGTATTGTAATTATTTTTTATACCCTCAAGGTTCAAACAAGTCATAAAATTGCTATGAAAACTTCAGGGGGTCTGTTCCAGTCATGGAAAGTAGTTAGTAGTTCCAGTCATGTAGTCAGTGAATATCAGGGACATCTTTTATTGAATTTTAAACTGTATTAATCAAAATGTGGCCTGTATTGGATTTATGATCAAGGTATGTGATTTATTGGGTTTCTTTATTAGGCCTATGTCTGTCCAAAAACAAGGCATTTTTTAAATATAATTATTTGTTCTGCAGGTCATGTAAATTCAGTGTATAATAAACCCTGTATAAAAATTGACATTTCAATATTACTTTACAGCAACACTCCAGGTCCTTGTGTGAAAAGTAAGTGAACTGGAGCAGACCCAAAAGGGAGTCATCCAGCTCTTGCGGGGGCAACAGGTGGCTCAGGCAGGAGAAGCAATTGACATTAACCCTGCAATCACCATTGCTGAATTGACGGAGTTGGAGGAGCGTTTGCTGGACCAAATATTCAGAGCCAAAATGGTACATGGCAAATGCACAGCAATACAATACATATGTTGTGATCCCCAAATTTCAACGGAATCAAGGGTTGTGTTGATTTTCCCCTTTGTTGCATAGATATCCCACCTCAGTCTGATAAGTGGGTCCAATGCAGGAGGGTGATGCAGCCAACGACGTTTGGAGGATGTGAATATCTCGAAAACCTAGGGTTTAGGAGGACCATTTTTTTTTTTGTATGTTGATCTCAAGGGGCCATGTGAACCCATTCCATAACCACTCATTTCATGTATAAGCCACCCTAGTTAAACACAAAAAAAGTAAAAATGAGGTGTTGTAATTGAAGGTATCTGTGACCTAACATAGTCAAAACTGCACGGAATTGGAATTGTAGGATCATTATGACACCCTCTGTATGCACGCCAAGTTTTGTGGAATTCCGTTCATGGGGCCACACAATAAATTAATTTATGTTACTATACACCAACTGGCCTGTAGGTGGCCGGAGACAGTTTTCTGTGAATATCTCGATAACCGTAGGGCCTAGGAGGTCCACCTTTTTATGTATGTTGGTCTTAAGGGGGCATGTCAACCAATCCCATTACCACTTATTTCATGTATAGCGCCACCTAGTTAAAAATTAAAAAGCAAAAAAATTAGGTGTTTTCATCACAATATCTCTGGCTGACAAGGTCAAAACTGCACGAAATTAAAAGTGTAGGATCATTATGACACCCTCGAATGCATGCCAAAGTTTTGTGTACTTTTCGTTCATGGGGGGCCTTACAATAAAATCATTTATGTGTACATTTAGTGACGTACACCAACAAGGATTCCCGGGACACTGAAAGACCGGGGTACACAAAACTTGGTGGTCATGTACCCCCACATGGATAGCATGGAACCGTCATTCTTCGTTTTGATCTGTAGCCCCCGCTGGACTGGACCCCTAAAGGAGGGTAGGGCGACACAGTTCTCTGTGAATATCTTGAGAACTGTAGGGCCTAGGATGACCAATTTTTTCCATATGTTTGCCTCCAGGGGTCATGTTAACCCATTCCATGTGCACACATGTGCATAAACAGATACACACGCACACACATACATTTACAGTAATCATACGTATGACACATACTCACACAGTAGACATATGTGCATGCATGCACATGCACAAACACACATACGCAGGCAAAACACACAAGCACGCACATACACACACACACCCACACACATAAACATAAATTTGTACACGACACATGCACATAATTCAAGAATTTTTCCGTCATCTACTCCCTGAATTTTGGTCATTGATACCCGGGACTCGAACCACCGGGGTACATGAAATTTGGTGGGATTTCATCCATGGGGGTCTAAAAATTAGGTTATGTGTACATTTAGTGACTGTACACTCATTGGCCTGTAAATGGCGGTGCACATATACACATGCACACACACAGGCACCCACATACTATCGGTATTAGAGCGGCCGATACATAATTACAAATTTAGTAGGGTAAAAAAGAAAGCCAAAATAAATATTCATCATCATCATCATGGCTGCATTTTTCAGTATTGGCGATAAGTAGTGGTTTGTCCACTAGATGGCGCATCGTTGCAGTGAAAGCGTAATTTTGTTGGAAGTTAAAAGTGGGTTGGAAAAACAATGGGCCGCTTCCTACAAGGACTGTAATTTACCATGGCGGACATCTAATAAGGATAGGGCGATGTTCACATGAAGTGTAATTCCCATTTCTTCTTGAAACCGAAATAAATCTGAGGGATGTTTATCGGACATGCTTGGTTTTACTGCAGATGCGTTAATCTTGTAATATCAATAAGGACCTAGGTAATGTTACCGTTAGCGTTGGTTGAGTGATGGAGGCATTTGATTGATTGCATTTGTAGAAAACTATAAATCTTGGTTATACCAAGCAAATTGATAGCAGCACTGTTTGTATCTTTCGACTGTCATTTTATTGCGATGCTACAAAATCATTCTGTGCAATGGAAGATTTACCAACGTTACCGGTCTGATACAGTTTTGCCTATACATGTGTGAGGGCTGAGGCGCCTGTTTATTTTGTTTTAAGTGCGTGCAGGGTGTGAGAGGGGAATCGATGTGCTTTGATTCCAGCTTGGTAGTTGTAGTCTGTGAAATTAAAAACGCGTGTGTGTGAAGTATCCAAACAATGACACCTTCATTTCATTATGGCTGCTTTAGCAAAACACCTTAAGCTACTGTGTAGTGGGTCCCATTTAGAAGTGGCTAATTCATTAAAGCTTTCCTTGACTCATGGAGCTGCGTGAATGTTATTACAACTTTTAGCCCGCGATATGACATAAGTCCGCTTGATACTGTAAGGCGAAGCCATTGGTTTCAAAGGAGATTTTATTTGTGTCGCCAGCATAGCCTATTGACAATTTATGTTGTAAATAGGCCTACCTTATAATCCTACCTGTAGCTTAGGGAAGCTAACAGCTTTCTATTAGGATCTAGTTTGTTAGTTACCGTTTTGTCATAACTCCCTGATGCATTTTTTGCATTTAGAATAGCCAGAGCGTGTATATCTCAATCGGAAAATTAAACAATATCAGGGTGCCTATGGACTAGGCTGGGTGAACCAGCCTGATCTGCCGCTATTTATTTTTGATTTCTTAAAAGATTGAGCTTGGTCTGATGAAAGCCAGACTAGCCATGGACCTCAGTTAAACAATGCAAAGGGAACATGAATCAGCCTATATTTGCACTAACAATAGCGGACAAAAGCTCTTCAACTTTGGCCCGTTAAAATGTGTATGAACAGTCTAGCGACCCATTTGGACATGTCAGTTATTTGCACCACTGGTTAGATGTAAAACAGCATTTCGTTTCAGACTAGGCTACTGTTACTTAATTTGTGCATTAACAATAACGTTTCAGACTACTGTTACTTAATTTGTGCATTGACAATAAAGTATTACATGAACTAAAGATGACTAAAATCTTATGTAGAAAAACATTCACAAAAATCCATCCATCCAAAAAAATGACCTTTGTTTTTGATAGCTGTTGAAAACGGCATGGAACTGACAGAGATGTTTTGTTTAAAATACATAAAAAAATAAATAAATAAATAAATAACATTATGCTGATACCTTTTGCTTTTTTCCCCAAATACAATGTAGCCTACAGGTGTAAGTGACCTTTCATCAATCCAGTTGCAATGGATGAACTGTGATGAACTGCCCTACTTGTGATTGTTTAGAGATTTTAAAGGTTTTATAACAATTCTACATCTTCTTTGGCTATTCTACAAATCTATTCACCTTTTCAGCACCAGTAGGGTACTTTCTGTGCAGCCCACACACACACTCAGGCATGCCAAACAAGCATACACAAAAGTTTCAAGAGTGGGGGATGGAGTAAAAATATGGAGACAAATTGAAGTGTGATTTATTTTCGCGGAGCGGATGTACAGGACTGGCGGTCATATTTTGTACCCTTTATCGCGGTACATCTAGTTAACAACATGATGGTAACCAATTTTGCTAGTGTTTTCAAGTCTGCCCCTTCTACCATCATTCTTGAGAACCCTCTAAATGATCCCAGCCCAGATTGGCTTGTAAATGTTTTCAACACCTCCTGTCAGTTGATTCTTGATAATTTAGCCCCGCTTAAATGCATTAGACCTAGAGCCAAACCACAACCTTGGTTTAATGACACCACCAGAATGCTCAGCAGAGCTTGTAGAAGGGCTGAGAGAAAATGGAAGAAAGATAAGCTGCAAATATCTTATGACTGTTTTAAACACTCCCTAACTGTGTTTCAGAAGGCTGTTAAATCTGCTAGAGAGAAATATTTTGCTGATCTTATAGCTAAACAGTCACCAGCCTAAGGTTTTTTTCAAAACTTTAAAATCCTTAATCAGTCCCAAGGAAATTGCAAATACTCCTCCTTCTTTGAACTGTGGTAATTTCCTTGATTTCTTTGTTAACAAAATGTATAATATATGTGACCAAGTATCTACGTTTGATGCACATGTATATCTACAAAATCTCCTCCAGTGCTCACAGCCTCCTTACTTAGCTTTGTACCCATTTCCTTGTCACACCTGAAACAAGTTGTATTTAATCTAAAACACTCCTCTTATCCACTCAACTGTATTCCACCAAGGGTGGTGAAAGAGGCATTTGAGAGTATGGGTCCCTCCATCCTCTCTATTATCAATTCATCACTTATCTCTGGCCAAGTACCAACTCATTTTAAACATGCAATAGTGCAGCCCCTGCTTAAAAAGCCAGAGCTTGATGACACTATACCATATACACTATAGTATATACACTATACTATATACTATATACACTTTATAAACAATTATAGACCCATCTCAAAATTGCCCTTTCTTTCTAAAATCCTAGAAAAGGTTGTCTTTCAACAACTCCAATCCTTTCTATCAGAGAATGAGATGTTTGACATCTTCCAGTCTGGATTCCGACCTAAACACAGCACGGAATCTGCTTTAATTAAAGTCACTAACAACTTCTTACTATCTGTGGATGCAAAGAACTGTGCATTACTTATGCTGCTAGATAGCGCCGCCTTTGACACTGTAGATCACTGCATTCTTTTAGAGTGCCTTGAGCCACTGGGTTGGAATTTCAGGTACTGCACTGAAATGGTTTGCCTCCTTCTTAGAGGTAAGAACCTTTTCAGTTTCTTTCAATGATACTTCATCTTCATCTGCCCCTTATCTTATGGTGTTCCACAGGGATCAGTGCTTAGTTGTATTTTATTCTCACTGTACATGTTGCCACTCAGTCAAATTATGAAAAAGCACGGTATATCCTATCATTGCTATGCGGATGATACACAACTGTATCTCCCATTTAAATGTGGTTCCTCTGGTGCTCTAAACCCATTGCTTGATTGCCTAAAAGAGATTAAACAATGGATGTCGACCAATTTTTTAAAACTAATTTTTCGCGTGTAGGCTACCATCAGATTGCAGCCTGCCTCTCCTTCAGGAACACGGTGTTCAACAAATCAAAATATAATATCACCCCCTGGCCACGCCTTCACTACCACCCGTTATCCCCCCTGTTGTCCCCTCCCGATGTAGGTTCTCATGGGTCTCCTGTCTGCTTTGAGTGAACATGTGTCGGTTCACGTATGCAGATGAAGTCGCTGTGTTTACAGTTGCTGTTCTAGCCAGAGCACGTAGATGTTGGAGGGAAGTTAAAGTCGAAGGTGAAGTTATGTTAAAATTCCACAATTTAAACATGTCAAATTGCTGTAGGCTATCATCATCATAACTATTCCACCTGTGTGTGCAAAACAGTTTTGGCTACAGCACAAATATTTCCATCCATATTTTGACAGGGACTAGCAATTCTTGTCAAAAAAAGTATTGCTACACCACGATACTCAATATGTTGTCCAACATTGAGTCATTTTTTCCCGACACTGGATTTCAGGGTTCCCCCATCTGCCAAATCCCACTTTAACCACTGAATATAACAACAATTACTTATTCATGGTGTACAAAGTTTACTTAAACATTCTGCAGCCAGCTTCAGCTATATACAGAATCACACATTTTTTATTTAAATACCTGCAGAGAGGTCATCTATATTTGTGACAAGGTCAGCAGTCTTCTTCCTTCTTCCTGGCCATGGTAATTATTTATTCCGAAAACAAGAGATTCCTTCTCTCAGATAACTTGCAGGAAGACTCTGGGTGCAGAACTAAGATATCCTGAGAAATCTACATGCAGAAAAACATAATAGCTGGTCTTACAGCCTCACAAATGAAGCAGCCTAGTTTGTACATTGTAAATAGTGATTTGTGCAGTAGCCTGAGTTGTGGGTTCAATTCCACTGCTGTACCCATGAGCAAGGCACTTAACCCTGAGTTGCTCTGGGGAGAATGGCCCTTGTAATATAATTGTAAGTCTGCTTTGGATAAAAGTGTCTGCTAAATGAATAAATATATATGTAAATCAACCAAACAACGGACAAGGGTGAAAAAATAACCTCCATAACCTACTTGGCAAAAGTAACAAAGACATAAATCTGTTCCTGAGATAAATGTCTTCACAAGGCCATGATATGAGTGACCAAGGCACAACACCATTGAACAAGGGAATCAGAACTGCTACAATAATAGAGCACTGTTATGGAAACATAGAACACCATAGATTACAGGTAGTTAATCTCACCACCCCAGGAGTATCAACTAAGCGTGGAAACTCTGCAGTAATGACATTTAGCGGCTTTGTGCCATTGGCTCTGATCCACTGTGCCCTGTGGATAGCAGTCTTCTGCATGAATTCAGCGACCTGGGTCGCTGGCCATATGTTGTTTTTCAGCCACTCAGTCAACTGAATGGCTCGCTCTCCAGTTATAACTACTTCTGTAATGAGCAGGGAAGGAAAAAAAACAGTAAACATGCAGTCACAGTAAAAAGTGTAGAGCGAAACGTCTACATTTCTGAGTTATTCATCCCCTTGAGAGTTTCACACAAGTGCGATCATTGAAAATCCCAATGTTTTTTTGCAAAAAATAAAATGCAAATATAGCTGCAAGCAGCAATGAGGGGGCCAAGCAGTGAGATCAGCAGGCCAGATTTGCCATGTAAGTCAATGCCGTTACATCAGACATATAGCCTCAAGCAGTCACAGCAAGTTCCATGCCATACAACCCAAGATTGGCTGAGTTACAAGGTCAAGTTTCACATCAAAACATAACTGATTTTTGTGGGGCTGAACCAGGGCTTAGTGTCGCCCCCCCTCCCCAGCCAGCCCACCGCCAAGAACGCGCCCTGCCCATCCCATAATTTGTCCCACCCTTGCACGCACACATTAGAATGAACTAGATGGAACTTGCTGTCATCAGTTTCACATCAAAATAAAAGATTGACTGAGATATGATCACACTTGCTGTGATTTAAAACACAGAGGTCAAAATTGACGTCATAGGGGTGTGTGGGGTGTGAACTCGGCTTGGCCCAAGGATTCCAATGATACCTCATTTTGCCATTCGGGTCAACAGGTCAAAAGTTACGTCCGTGGAACACAAGTCCAACTTTGGCCTGTTGGTGGCGCTAAACGCTTGAGGTGCCGGCATGAAACTTGGTGAAATGAATTATTGGACTGTCCCCAATTAGTGTGCAAAATTGTATAACTTTTACCAGACGGTTCTAAGGGCTGCCATTGACTTCCATTGCAAAATAATGCGCATCAGCAACTACTGGCCAAAAATGCATTTTTGTCAATTACGGAGCCCCTAGAGGTCAAATGTCACCAAATTTCTTGAGCGTCCTCCCGATGTGGTCTGAGGTACATGTACTAAGTTTGGTTTTGATACATGAAAGCGTTGCTGAGATATGAAATCACTTCCTGTTTGGCGGCTTCGCCGCAAATTTTGATTGGCTGGTACAGGCCAAAGCTTCTGTCAATTGTTCCAGAAAGCAATGCACTCATCAGGCATGGTCTGAAGATGGTCTCTGCCAATTTTGGTGAGCAACAGATGAAATGTGTGACCTGCCAGAACTTTTTTGTGTTTTTGATTTAATCCAATATGGCGGCCGAATCAATTACGATGACATCACAAGTTGGCTTGGGTCGGCCTAAGGACCTTCAACAGTAGTAGCAGACACCACTAGTGGGTTTCAATTCTAAGCACAACTGCTGCTACAGGCCAAAAGGCATGTTTCTTAATTACAGCGCCCCCTAGAGGTCAAAGGTCACCAAATTTCTTGAGCGTCCCCCTGATTGGGTCCTGAGTCCATGGACTAAGTTTGGTTATGATAGATCAATGGGTTGCTGAGATATGAGCTCACTTCCTGTTTGGCGGCTTCGCCGCAAATTTCGATTGGCTGTTACGCGCAAACGGTTTTAGTTCCAGAGACAAAAAGCAATGCATTAATGTGGCATGGTCTGTAGATGATTTCTGTGAAGTTTGGTGTCGATCGGACAAAATGTGTGACCTCTGATACATTTTAAGTGATTTTGATGAAATCCAAAATGGCGGAAAATCCATCATGGCGGAAAATGACGTCATAGGGTGCGTTGAACTCGGCTTGGTCCAAGAATTCTAGCAATACCTAATTTTTGACAATCGGATCAACGGGTCAAAAGTTACGTGCGTGAACGCACATCCAACTTTGGCCTGTTGGTGGCGCTAGAGCGCTCAAGGTGCCAGTATGAAACTTGGTGAAATCAATCATGAGACTGTCCCCAATCAGTGTGCCAAATTTCAGAACTTTTCACCAGACGGTTCTATGGGCTGCCATTGACTTCAATAACGGAAGCGTAATAATAATAACAATAATAAGAAAACATAGAAACACAATGGGTGCCTTCGCAGCTTCGCTGCTTGGCCCCCAAAAATAGCAAGATTTTTGCATTTTATAGCAAAAAATGCAAAAATAGCAAGATACCAAAGATGGCAGCATTTTTGTAGGCGAACATCAGGTCTATTGAACATTGCACCCACGGGTGTTTAACCCTTTGGTGCCTGTACCGACCATTCCATTTTCAGTGATGAATGACCACCTCACAAAATAAAATACATATTTCTCAAATATATTATATCCCACCAATGAAATACATATAATTTTATTAAGAAAGACTAGTTCTATAAAATGGTGTATAAATACGTAATTACATATACATTAGGAGAGGATTTTCAGAGACTGCACTCTACTCTACCCTATAGGGTAATTTTGATACAGTAGAGTGCAGTCTCTGAAAATCCTCTCCTAATGTATATTGAAAATTATCCAAAATCTGTTTTAATTCACATAAAAACACATTTTTGCCATATTTGTCTACAAGACAAAAAAGGAAGCATGTATGAAATGCAGTAAATTTTGTGGGTGAAACCTTGTTTGAACAAATATACAGTACATCTGTTCAAAAGTTATGAAAAATTTAGTAATCTGTGTAAAAATGTGATTTAGAATGTTGTCAGAGCTCTTAAAACAAGTTTTTTTGTGGAAATACATATAGCCTACATGTGCGTCTAGTGTAGGACCTACTGTAATAACAACAGACACAACATTTGAATTCATTTGGTTTACATAAACAATTTATTTGTATATGAATCATTCAAAATGTTGTACATTATTGAATTTGTATATTAACGATTCATAAATAGGCTATATCAGCAGTGTACTTTTTCGGGTAAAAAGTAGTGTAACGCGCTTCTACTGAAAATTTGGTAACGTAACGTAGTTCCTTTTTCAAATCGGCGCAATGTTACTTTTCCCAGGGACAGATTTGACAGCGATGCTGCTTTCTCAGCTGCACGCTTGCGCAATAGGCACGAGCTCCACAAGGCGGCTTATGTGACAGAGGCTGGTAGCGTGAAGTGCAATCATAGCTCCACACGGTACGTGACCAAGGCTGGTGGCAATGAAGAGCAATCATAGCAAGCGAGACGCAGCCAACGTTAACTTTTGAGGGATGGACGTATTCACATGACTTCAAATTCGTTGAAACTAAGGGGAGGAATGTGAGTGTAAGTTGTAGCCTACACTGTGCCCTGAGAAACTTTTGTCCACTGCCGTTAACTCAACTGCCAGCCTATTGATACGATTTGCACTAGCTTTGCACCAAATTTCGGATGAGCGCTTGTTGAAAGAATGAAAGAGTATATGGCTATAAAATAAAATAAGCCCTCATGTATTTTGTGTTCACCTATATGCCCTTAAGATGTATCGAGGCTATGTTATTTATTATTGTTTCATAGGGCTTTAGTGGTGGTGTTGAAGCCTTTAACAGCTCAATGTTTTCTTGTCAAGTACTCTGTTTGTGACATTTTTTATAATAAAGAGCACAAAAGAAATACCTGTTATGTCCTCCATAGTAGAACTTGTACTTGTACTTGTATGTAGGCCTACACATTTAGGAACAGATATTTAGTTCTGCCCAAAGTCAAGTAACGTAAAAGTAACGAGTAACATAAAAAGTTACTTTCCATAGAGGGTAACTAATAGGGGTGTGCATTGGCACTGCCCTCACAATTCGATTTGATTACGATTCACCAGGTAACGATTCGATTCAATTCGATTCTACGATGCATTGCGATGCATCAAAATTCTACTGCACACAACAAGGCAAATTTTGAGGTCATGTGGCAATACAAGCAGTCAGATATTGAACAACAGATTTTATTGGCTGCTATCACTTTCCTGTATCTTTGACATAAATATCATTAAATCAAATAAAATTGAATGGTACAGGGTATTGGATATGGCATTTTAATAAGTTTAATAATTTAAACACATTGTAAAACTTAAAGCCCAAATTTGGAGACATCCATGCATGTCGAAATTTGCTGCAAATTCAAAACTTGATTACTCTGGAACGGCTAACTGTACAGGGGACTGCTTTACACCCTTCTGTTCGGTAAGGTCAGCTGTTTATTCTGATATATCCCAGGTGAAAAAAAGCTATTAAAAATATACTTTTTAAAAGTGTTATATCCCACCAATGAAATACATATAATTTTATTAAGAAAGACTAGTTCTATAAAATGGTGTATAAATGTATTACATATACATTAGGAGAGGATTTTCAGAGACTGCACTCTACTCTACCCTATGGGGTAATTTTGATACAGTAGAGTGCAGTCTCTGAAAATCCTCTCCTAATGTATATTGAAAATGATCCAAAATCTGTTTTAATTCACATAAAAACCCATTTTTGCCATATTTGCCTACAAGAGAAAAATGTAGCGTGTATGAAATGCAGTAAATTTTGTGGGTGATTTAACAAAACCTTGTTTGAACAAATATACAGTACATCTGTTCAAAAGTTATGATAAATTTAGTAATCTGTGTAAAAATGTGATTTAGAATGTTGTCAGAGCTCTTAAAACAAGTTTTTTTGCGGAAATACATAGCCTACATGTGCGTCTAGTGTAGGACCTACTGTAATAACAACAGACACAACATTTGAATTCATTTGGTTTACATAAACAATTTATTTGTATATGAATCATTCAAAATGTTGTACATTATTGAATTTGTATATTAACGATTCATAAATAGGCTATATCAGCAGTGTACTTTTTCGGGTAAAAAGTAGTGTAACGCGCTTCTACTGAAAATTTGGTAACGTAACGTAGTTCCTTTTTCAAATCGGCGCAATGTTACTTTTCCCAGGGAAACTGTACTAAGTACAGTTCATACTTTTTTCGTCAAATCCAAGTGTAGTTAAGTGTATTCAATTATGTATTAAGTTCAACTTAAAATCTATTTGACTACACTTCAAGTGTAAATTGTGTGCTAAAATGGAACAACTTTTTTCAAACTTTAAGTGTTCTTAAGTACATTATACAAAAAGAGATTCATGAGCATTCAGAACACAGTCACAGTACACTTTTGTAACATCCCAAGTGTACTGGAAATGTACTTAAAAGGCATTACAGTATAACTAATAATAGTGTAGTAGTGTATTTTGAATACACTCTCATCATTCTCATTTGGCATGCAATTTAAGTATAATATTAGTGTGATTTAAAATTGTACTATTAGTACTCTCCTACCTATTGTGTTACATGATAAATTACACTTTATGAGAAAAACATTTTATTGACATGAATGAAAATTACAGATTTCTCTCAAAACAAAACATAATATTCATCCATAACAAACATAATATTTATCCATTACAAAAGTAAAACATTTTTCTGAAAGTTATGGATCTCTTGAGCATATCTTTTCAAGTTGGATGTGGTAACTTTGCCATTGTAGGCCTACCACGGAGACACAATAGAGCCACAAAGCACTCACGCGATAAAACATGCATTTGGGCATATTATATTGTTTCACACGCATAGATATTAAATGCAAGCGTGCAAATTCTCTGTGCGCGCGCGGACTCAGAGGAAACTGCTCCCTGAGCGAGGAAAAAATGCTGCGAGTAAGGAGGAATCTGACCAGTGAACCTGGTTCCCAGCCCCCAAGTAGAGACCCACGAGAGCAGAAATTCACTTCCCGTAAGCAGAAATCAACTTTGAGAGAGCCGAGTGATTTTTCGAGTGCCTGTTTGGAGCACTGGTCAGATTCCTACTCGCTTGCAGCATTTTCTTCCTTGCTCGGGGAGCAGTTTCCTCTGAGTGCGCATGCGCAGAGAGAATTTGTGCGCTCGCATTTAATATCTACGTGTGTGAAATAATATATAATATAATACACCCGAATGCATGTTTTATCGCGCAAGTGCTTTTTGCCACTATTGTGTCGCGATACTCTACAGCCTCATTGGTAGACCATCAATTGAAAATGCAGATTTCATGAAAAACAAAAGTTGTTTACCCTCCTAGGTGAGATAATTTGCCCTCTAAGGTTGAAATTGTTTACTGGACACCCAGCTTACAAGTCAACAACTTAACAGTCTAACATGGCTACATTTGTAATGCATGATCATTTATTACTTATTTGTTTGCAAAGTCTTCTGGCCCAGAAAGAAAACCATGGTGGCTACGGATCATGGCTGAGGAGGAAAGGTACAGCTGGTAGAGTTGTGCAGTGAGTGAACTTCCCTCCTAACACTGAGATGTGGTGGCAAAAGCTGTGGTAGCTAGCTTCCTTACTAGCACACCATCTTTCAGTCCAAGATGCATAAAGTTTTCGGTGCCAACCCGGGGCTGGACGGCAGTCAAATGCATTGACCTTGGTATTAGAGAATTTGTCTCTGTTGTCTGTGAACAGAAAGAAGATGGACAACATTTTACAAGATAAACAATATTTTACACAGAAACATGTGACACTTTTTTTACTTTTTATGGGTCAAATTGGTACTTGACACCATCTGTTTGCCATCCTGGTATGGGTAGACCTGGCCAGGTAGTCTTTCGTTAAAGCGTTGTGCACCTTGGCACCGATATGAGTGCAACCACCCTGTTTTCTCCATTTGATTACCTTAGATTCCTTTGTTTTCAATACAATTGTAATGTCGTTTTTGGGTCAAATGGCATTTTGAATGGGAGTCGTAGGGGCACTAGTCTACTATTTTGATGCATGAATCAAAATCATCATGTATCAAAATAGTTGTGCCCCTACGACTCCAATTCAAAATGGCATTTGACCCAGAAACGACAATACGGTCAAGCTTAATAGTGGCGCTTCTGATGTAATTATGCTTTTAAACGAAAGTTTGACTCGGGTACATTCACAAAAACACCCTAGGTTGCATTTTGGCTTGAGTTATGCTTTAAAAGTAATGGGGCAAGGTCCTGGATGAAGAATATTTACCTTTACTGCTGATTATTTGAGGCATTCAGGCTACGTTTATACGGTGACGATAAAAAGAGAAGACGCAGGAGTGGCGCCTCGTCTTCATTTTTTTATTCGTTTAGACGAAAGCATTCTCAGGGGAAATCTTTGTTTATATGAAGACGCTTAAAGAGTATGTGATATTGAGGGATGGATATGCATTCCAGACCGCTGGGTGGTGGTGTGATAGAACCCCGCGTCGCCACGCCGCAGACATTCTAATTTCACAGTTTAGCCAGAGAGGTAATCAGGATCTTTGGTTTAGCCGTTTAGACGGAGACGCAACCCGGTCATCTTCAAAACTCTACACTCTGGAAGGAGTCTTCATATTTTTGCGGGGTCACCGTGTAAACGAAAGGCGCTTGATAAAATATTTTGTCGTCTTCCTTCGCAGTCGTTCTCGTATAAACGGCCCCTCAGACATCTCGGTTTCAAAACTGTCCAGGGACACCTGTAAAAACATAGTTAGGCTACAGATTAAAACTAGGTAAATTACAAACACTACCATGAAATTAACTTGAATGCTGTCAAACACAAATAATTAAAAAAAAATCTAAATCTATTGCATAAACCAAGGCATAAATATCAATAATGTAGCCTAAGCTTCATAGCACTAGTAGAACACCAGGTTTAATTCCCCCTCTAATATCAATGGTGGAAAAAAAACGTTCTACTTCATAAAATGCATGTAATTTGTCCTGTAGACTCATTTTAAAAGATGTCTCCACGATTAAAGGAAAAAAACAGCTACAATGTCATTAGCATGTCTAATTAATGTTAAGTGTGACACTTTTGGGGGATTTTGACTAGCACCATCCTCCTTTCCATAGTATGAGGTTCACCCCACATAACATTAAAGAACATTGGTGAACTTTAGGCAAACGTTGCTTAATAAAGAACACACTTTTTTCCCATAATAGTTTGTCTAACGTTAGTGCTAGCCAACACTTGTCAATAATCCCACAAACACAAAGCAGGTGAATGTAGTTTTCTGGGTCTGGGTCGACGTTTATGACGTTAACATTAGCTAAATTAGCTAATGTGATCTGACATTGCTAGCAAGGATAGGCCTACAAACAAACTCTTGAAAGATTGCTAAACCACCAATTTCACATCTCCAAAGACTACCGAATGCCATAAAGAGTAAGCTACATCAGAATCATTTAACAATATGCTTTGGGACTCACCTGATAACGAACAACTTGGCACTTTAGATCCAACTGGGTTCAACCCTTGTCATCTCATATGACGAGTCCTTCTGGCTCTAGGACCAACGTCTCTGGCATGACTAGAATCTATAACGTTAGTATCTTTAATTTTGACAAACCTGAAACCTTATACAGACCGTAAACGTATGCATTTTCTGGTCTCTACAGTCCATCTGTCTTGCAAATAAAGTTACAAGTGCATAGACTGTACAAAATAATGTTAATGTTTGCTCACACCACGTTTTGCTAGAAAGGTGCACAGACCCGCCCACTCCATTTCAAATTCAAACAGCCATTGTGATTGGTCAACTGGACTGCCACTCAGTGTTGCCTATAAATTTAACAACATGCCACATTCATCCTCTCACAACCTTTACTACATCACAAACTACTTACTAAGACACAAAATCAACAAAAGAAAAAATATTATTTGATGACAAAAATTGATCTGTGTATCTCTCTGTAGGCTAGGTTATTGCACATTGCCATCCATGCGGCTGACATATCAGGCCCATAGGCTACACACATTAGTATTTTATTCAAAGTTAGATGAAACTATACAAACAATCTTTTACCAAAAATATACTTTCCATAAGTACACTATATTACAACTCTAAGTATTACCAATTTAATACACTTAACCAAAATAAACTTCTTTACCATTTAAAATACACTAACAACAAAGTACACTTTTTAAAAGTACATTACAAAAACACTTTGAATATTGCAGAATTAGTATATTTACTTTTAGTACACTGAATTTGAACTTAATAACATCTACTTTGAAGTATACTTTCTAAAAGTACACATTAAACATGCTTTACATAAAGTACAAAAAGTGTAAGCATACTTGTTTTATACTTCATATACTTTAATCATATTTCTAACACACTAAAGTATACTACTTTTTTACCTGGGATGGTTTGTTATGTGTTGAACAAAGGGTTCGTAAAGTATCCCACCGATATGAATGGGTAGGGAGATGGGCGCAGAACCTTCAGTAGAAGGTTCAAAAAACAATAAAGTTCACCAATGTTCTTTAATGTTATGTGGGGTGAACCTCACACTATGGAAAGGAGGATGGTGCTAGTCAAAATCCCCCAAAAGTGTCACAATTAACATTAATTAGACATGCTAATGACATTGTAGCTGTTTTTTTTCCTTTAATCGTGGAGACATCTTTTAAAATGAGTTTCAAAAAACTCCTGAAGACCCAGCTCTTTAGAGAACATCTACTCTCATAGCAACACTTACAACAAGTCTTACTGATCCAAGCACTCACCAGCCGTTAAACTGACAAGTAACTGTTAAAATACAGCACTCACCGACGACTTATTCTTTACTGTACTCTAATGTGTTTTTTTTAAACTGTCCTAAAATTGTGAGAATTGTTCTAAAACTTACTGTTTACCATGTTGTTAGTCGCTTTTTTGGTTAAAAAGCCGCCAGCCAAATGTAATGTAATGTAATGTAATGTAATTTATGATTAAAGGAGAATTCGTGTGATATTGACCTAAAGTGTATTGAAACATGATACCGTAGTGAGAACGATGTCTCATAGCCCATCTCGGCTTGTCCCCTGCACTCCAAAATCTGGCTAGTTAGCCGATGCTACCAACAGCTTTTTTTCAATATGGTGCTTCGCATCTAGCCATGCAAATAAATCACTGTTTTACACCCATTTACGAGGCTCAAAAATAATTCAGTGGAAATGCATGGATTCCAGTTTCTTCCAGTAGCAGCAACTGGAATCCATGCATTTCCAACGGAATTATTTTGGAATCTGATCCCTTATCATACCTGTTCATTCTTACCGTCGCTTAATTTATCGCGGACTAAATTCAAAATGGCTGCAAACGCTTAAACTTCGTGGAAGATACTGTCTGTATAAATCGCCTTGTAAGTAAACTACCAGTGCTTTCTCAATGTCCTCAAAGTTCTCAATGTCTCGCTTTTAAATGTCAGGGCCCCCGAAGTCTACCAATGAAGTGTGGAGATACATTGAGCCTCGTAAATGGTGTAAAACAGTGATTTATTTGCATGGTTAGCCCGATGCCGAAGCACCACCATTGAAAAAGCTGTTGGTAGCATCGGGCTAACTAGTGCCAGATTTTGAGTGCAGGGGACAAGCCGAGATGGGCTATGAGACATACGCTCAAACTCGGTATCATGTTTCAACACACTTTAGGTCAATATCACACCGGAATTCTCCTTTAAATTTAATTATATTATTTACTTTTCTCATGAACCGGTCACCACAGCAATTAATGGCTAACATCGTTTAAAAGCTGAGAAAAAGCTCTTTCATGTGATGTGATAGGCTACTTGTGATGTCTGTGTGATGAGTAGGCTCAATGATGCCATGGTGGCCTGTAAACCTCTGATTTTCAAAGGGGCATCATGGCCACCTCGGGCAACGATGGCCATGGCCGTCATGAAATTCCTACCCTGCACATACTGCACACACAGTAACGAAGCTCAGGATGGCAACGATCGACATGGTTCGTGAAGTTAGTTGTATTGCCAACGTGCTTGATTTTAGTGTGGCAGGTTTTACACACCGCGTACGTCTTGTCCCTCCGTCATCTTAATTCTTTAGTGTTGTTGTTATGCTAACTAGTGCTGCCGCTTAGCTTGTAGCTACAGGCTGCGCATGTCACTACAACGTTGCTCCGGAAATGCCCCCAGAAGTAATTGAAACTTCACAACTTTATTGTCCACTCAAGGCCAGAAAATAAACAGTGACATAATCGATTATGGCACGTTGCCGCATCGATGCTGAATCGTGCATGCCCCGCATTGCAATGCATCGCCGAATCGATTATTGTTGACACCAGTAGTAAGGAAGTGAGTATTTTTATGGACAAATCGCTATTTAGGTCAACTTTAGAGCTGAATATAGGGAATTGCCCAACAAGGGATATCATCGGGCACCCACCCTATTCTTTTGGAGAAACCCAGGCAAGAAGAAACAGCAAAGAAAAAAAAACTTCAACTGACAAAACCAGGTTCACCAAAATTCTGGCCTTTGACTCCTGGACTATGATAAGCATAGCTTATTGTAATGGCTATAGGTAGTATATTTAACTGAGAAATGAAATTGTGTTATGTTATGTTATCTTAAGTATTTATGTATTTTATGTATATGTAAATACAATCCCTCAAAGTATTTTGTTACAAACTACATTAGATTTGTTCCAATCTTGCAAAATACAAATGACAAAATATGTTAAAGTTAATAAATATGTATTTAAAATACATATAATTAAAATACTGCCCATGTCTGGATATATCTTATCATCTGTTGAAAGACTGGAAAACTCTTACTGGCCCAGTGGCCTTCATGTTCAATGAAATCTCTTTTAGGGAAAAGATAATTTGGAACATCTGCTGCCCCTGGCAGAAAAGGTGTTCTTGTACTGCTGCCAGAAAGATAAATGTGAGATAAATTCCATTTGAGACGAAACTAAATACCTTACTTCACCTTACCTTTCACACACCCCTTTAGATAACCCTGTCCCAGCTGGCATCCGTTAGTATGGGTCTCTTTTTTTCTCTCATGCCAGACCAAGCCCTGGGCGTCTCAGACACCTGTCCACTTTGCATAAGTGACCAGTATCAGAATGAGGACAAGGGAGGCACCGAGTTAGTATATGTAGGAGAAGATTACAGCCATATTCACTTCACAGCATCCTAGCTGAAGAGATCAAGGTTGAGCACTCTACTGAAATCAATCCTGTTGGGGGAATTCACAACAACCACATCCAGCATCTATCAGGAACCATGGTGAGCCTCCCTCTCTCTGTCGCCTTCACTATCTCTCTCTTTGCTCTTCCATTCATTTGTTTTTCTGTCTTTCCTCATAAGTCTGTCTTCCACATCTCGCTCATTTTTTTCCCTTTATGTATTTGGGGCCATATTCACAAAGAATCTTAAGGCTAAAAGTAGCTCCTAAGGGACCGTTCAGTATGGAATGGACCACTGGAGGAAAATAGGGGAGAGTCATGTCTTTTTATTCAGCCAACTTTTATTAGTCTGGGGTCACCCAACTTTTGTATTCATGAAAACAGCAAAATTTCAAAGTGGCTTGTTTGGTGCATATTTTTCTATGTAGCTCTCAGTCTCAGTCTTTACACTTCAGGCACCTACCCATCGGCTCACCACGTTTATCCTTCATTTCCTTATTTTTTGCAGGGTAGGTTGTAAATAAGACCTCGCGCTGTGGCTTTTGAGTGGAGATACTGAGGGTCCTCTAGGCACTAGCAAAGATTCTAGAGCGAATGTGATTTCTGTACTCTTCAAATATCCTTTCGGTCCATAGCTGTCAACATTCAGCATTGAAAATAAGTAAGATTTCCCGGGTTTCTCACCAAAAATACGGGAAATGTCAACATTTTGTTGGGCGTCTATACCATGAGCCAGAGCTAGTGAGCCGAGCGGATGGAATTTTGTAAGAGCGCGGAGTGCTTTTTAATTTAGAGGCCGGAGCGGCCGCTCTGTTCCGCTCATAGACTGTATATATAGAACTGGACAGTGTGGCTGCATTCTACAGTGTTCTATGGAATTGAAGCATGGCTTATATCTTGGAAAAATTTGGAGCCAATTTGAAGTGCGGCGGGCGCAGCAAAAGTTGAAGCATGCGCAGTGAAGAGGAGTCGGCGTCAGGCACGCCCACTCAGTTGCCACTCTACGAAAGTTAAACGCCTTTGTCAAGTGAAACCCGCCCCCTTCTCCTTTCCACAACCCAGGTGACTTCGGCTAGAAAGGCTAGCTGGCTGGATGAATTTTACGGCTGTGACTGAGTTAGCTAAACAGTACAAACAACAATCGGGTTTGTTCTTGTCTGGTAAGTGTTGCGTATCAACTGAAACGTTTTTTTGTCTATTGGTGTTCTTAGCCACGCCTAAGAGAGCTTATTATGTTGATTATAGACTGTGACAATTTAGTATGGTGAATACTAATGAGCTAACAACAGCGGATAGCGAATTACATGCTAACGTTAGCAGCTACATTAACGCTACCGAGGCTAAGTTAGTCATTGAAGTGAAGATTAGCACACAGCCCCCTTAACAGTCGATGCATGATATACTTGGTTTTATTAGTTGTTGCTGTTTTCAAATATCATGTATGCCATCTCAACATGGAGTAACCATTGACTGTACATGGGGATTAATAACACTAGACAGTCAGTACAGTATATGATGTGATAAAGCAACGGTATGATGTGATAAAGCAACGCAAGTTAACGTTAACGTAATGTGAAGCATGGACCTCATCAACCTCGTGTTAATGTAACTACTAGCCATTTTTCTAACGCTAACACACCTCTGTTAGAGCTACTTCTGTGATGGTAGGTCGGGTAGCATAGACTGTAAAAATAGATCGGTAGGTCAGTAGTTGTAGACCGCATAAGTAAATGATCGATAAATGAAACGCCTGCATTAAACACTAGCTGCTACGCCAAGAACCAGTCACTTCTCCATGGTCTACATTAGTCTGCAAGCAAGGGAATGCCTACGTGAAGATGTTTGGCTGGGGTGGTCTGAGGTGGCATGTCCTCCCCCTTTCTCCAAGTACCCTGACATCCATCTCCCTGACATCATCACCCACCGCCACTGGATCAACCTTGAAGCCCCTTATACATGGGACATGGCACAGCACCACTACGCTCTGAAAACACATGACTTTCAATAACTTGCATGGCACCAAGAAAGGTCTGCCTCTGCTCTGAACCTTCTGTTAATGTGACATCATTTATACTTGAGGCTGTACACATCCCTTTGTTTCTATTTTCTTTATTGATGTCACCCAAACTTCAACTTTCTGTATGCCCCCTGAACTCACAACACAAATTGTAAATTGCAATGCGCCATTCAACTAGTGGTGTAGTCGAAGTTAGTTAGTTGTAGTGGTGGGTATACTGTGAGCAACCCCAAATGTTATTAAATACATATCCTTGCCTATTTTAAATGGGTTTACTGTGTAGTCCTGTATCACGTGAGACTATACCACGGTCATTTAACTGCCTTGGTATTTAAGTCAGAGGCCATTGCTTAGTATTTAACTGTAGCCTACACAAAGATGTAGATGTTACAAGAATGTTAATATCAGAATAATTATTGGTTGATACTAAATCAATATTGAATGTTTTTATTTCTTTGTGTGATCTATCATTCAGAATGCTGCAACATGCCACAATCAGCCAAAGAGGACACATTGTAACTCCTCTCCTAGTTACTCTCCATTGGCTCCCTACAGTAGACAGAATTAAATTTAAATCTCTCACTTTGGCCTATAGGACATTGACTGGATCTGCTCCTTGTTATTTTAATTCAATGATCAAGATGTACATCCCAACCGCCCCACTGTGGTCTTCTGATGAACTTCTGTTGTGTCAACCAGTCTTTTTTTTTTATTATTTGCAAACATCGACATTACAGAAAATGCAACACTACGACATGCACATGAATACTACATACGACAAACAGGCGTACATTACATAAACACAGACTGTAACTTAACAAGACATCACATTGACTTGGCTTCCACAAACATAACACAACATAACATTAATAACAGAAAGGCTAAGGATGATTTAGGCCCAGGATGATTACAGATATGATTATCAGGGATGAAATTGATGACCGGAATGAAAAGAAGGGGGATGGGGGTGTGGGATGGTAGCTCTAAGAGTGTGAATGAGGTGGTGTTGGGATGGGGGGGGTGAGGGGTAGTGAGTATGTGAGGATGTATGTGTGTGTGTAAAGATATATATAAGGCTGGCTTGCTGTTGGGCCAGGAGGAGAGAAGCTGGAACATAGAGAGGGAGGGTTTCAGAGAGGAGAGGAGTTGTAATTATTCTATTAATGATAAGTATAATAATAGGAATAACCTGGGCACCCATAATGGCCACAGTTCCACCCAGCCCCTGCAGTTATACTGCGACGAGCTGACAGAGGGGAGGACCTGCGTGCCACCCATCAGCCCCAGGCCCCAGCATATGCACATCCCCACTACCCGACCAACCACACCTCGCCCCAGACCTTCACCCAACACGCCACTCTTGACCTAAATATGTACAGTATGTGAATGGCTAGGTTGAGGGGTCTATCTAGAGTGTAGCATTAAAAGAAGTGGGCATGCATGGTGAATATCTGTCAGGATTTCCCCATGCACACCACACTTACCCTGTGTAAGATGTATGCCTCCTCAATGTGTGCATTAAAATAAGTGAGGCATGCAGATAGACACCTGATGAGGCATCTACCTGCACTCCACTCTTACCCTAGCCTGTTTTGTAGTTTTTGTTTATGTATGTCACCTAACATGTAGTGCGATTAAAAGAGAGTAAAGCGTGCTGTGTGCTTCCAGGACAAGGCATGTGCATGAGCGTATGAGGAGGGTGCACACCGGGGGCCCAGGGCCAATAGATAACCCACAGGACCCAACCAATGCCAAAACCACAGAGCGACCTGCCAGGACCGAGTCTCCCAAGCCATCCAATGGGGCCCCATCAGAATAACGATGGGAGAGGCAGAGAGAAAGAGTGAAATTAGTAAAGTTATCAGAGAATGTAAATAAAAGGGGGAGGGAAAGAAGGGGATGCTATCTATATTACTACTACTAATAATAATAATAGTTCCAGCTACCCTCCCCTGCCTAGTGTTCGATGATGTGTGTTATGATCGTGTGGAGATGGAACTCAGGCAAAGAGGATCAGGACTGTAAGTAGGTGATAAAGGGGTACCAAGGAGAGGTTGTATCCTGAGTATTGATTAAGTTTGTAGTTGATAGGTTTTCTAATGATATATAGTCTGTTAACAAGTTTTTCCAATGAGTGATGTGAGCTTTTTCTTAGATTTCCAGTTCATGAGGATTGTTTTCTTGGCGATAGTCAGCTACCAGCAGTGTTTTATTGCAGGAGTTGCTTAAATTGACTGTGGATGTATCACCAAGTATGCATAAAGGAAGGGATGCTGGGATGTGACAGCCAAAGATGGAAGAGAGAGATTTTGTGACACTCACCCAGAAGTGGTTGATTGGAGTGCAATGCCAAACGGCATGAATGTATGTATCTGGGTTATTTTGTGTGCAGTGAGTGCAAAGATCCGAGCCAAACCCCATTTTAGCCAATTTATGTGCAGTGAAGTGGAATCTGTGAAGGACCTTGTATTGTATTAGTTGTAGATTACTATTATTTTTGTCATGAGGTAGATGTTTTGCACATTTTGGTCCAGAAGTCAAGTAACGGGAGTAATTGATAAGTCTGATTCCCATTTGTGATATGGCAGGCCAATTGTTTTTCTGAACGAGATATAATTTTGTAAAATGTGGGAGAGGGAATATTAAGCAGCTCTGAGATTGGTGGGGAATGTCAAGGTTAGCTGTCTGGATGTTAATTTTTCCTAGGATAGATGATTTAATTTTGCAGGTATTGTAAGAAGTGTTTACTCTCGATGCCGTGCTTCTGGACCAAACAGGAAAATGAGGCCAGATTATTGTCTTGAAGAATGTGTTGAAGGTGAGTGATGCCCTTTCCCATCAATGTGTGAAAGTTAAAGTGTTTTTATTGACGGTGAAATCTGGGTTATTCCAAATTGGGGTGCAATTGATGGTGCTATAGGTGAATCAGTGATGTGGTAGAATCTCCACCAGGCTGTCAGAGTAGCTGAAATTGTTGGGGCTTTGAAGGATGGATGTTTTGACCGACTGACTGCAGAAAGGGAGATCTGAGATTTTAATTTCTTTACAGATTGTTTGTTCTAGGTCTAACCAGGTGTTGTCTGAGGGGTGGGGTGTAGCCATTTGTGGATGTAGTGGAGCTGGTTGGCCAGGGCATAGTGCTGGAAGTGTGGGGCCTCTAGTCCTCCCATTGCTTTTGGTTTTTGGAGAGTGGCGAGTTTGATCCTTGGGGTCTTATCTTTCCAGTAGAATTTAGTTATTAATGAATCGAGAGACTTAAACCAGAGGGTGGTGGGCTGAGTTGGAATCATAGAGAATAGATAGTTTATTTTGGGCAGTATTGTCATTTTGATTACTGAGATTCTGCCCATGATGGATAATGGGAGGTTCTTCCAGCGTTGAAGGTCATCATCTATTGAAGTGAGTACAGGGAATAATTTAGGCTAAATAAGTCTGACAGCCTGGGGAGACTTTATCCCTAAGTAAGTGATATAGTTAGTGCAGAGTGGGATAGGTGAAGAGTTGGCTGTCACATCCCAGCTGTTGGGATGTAATGGGAGAACTGCAGATTTATTCCAATTGATTGAGTATTCAGAAATTTTAGAGAATGTGTCAATGAGTTTGATGGTTTCTTCTACTGATGTTGTGGGGTCTTGAAGAAAAAGAAGAATGTCGTCAGCATAAAGGCTGATTTTTGTGATGCATATATGGAGTCTGGACACCTTTGATGAGGGGTTCTGGCCGGATGGCAGCTGCTAGGGGTTCAATGAAGATTGTAAATAGTGAGGGGGAGTGGGCACCCTGTCTAGTTCCCCGGTGAAGAGTGAAACTTTGTAATGTTAGTCCATTGGTGATTACTGTGGCTGAAGGAGAGGTATATAGAAGTTTAATCCAGTTAATGAGCGACTCGAAGCCAAACCTCCCTAATGTGGAAAACAGGAAATTCCAGTTCACCCTATCAAAAGCTTTTTTTTTCTCGTCGAGAGTTGCTATGATGGTATTATCTTGAAAATTTGTAGAGTGATACATTATATTTAACAGTCTCTGGGTGTTGGTGGATGAAATTCTACCTTTAATGAAGCCTGTCTGGTCTGGGTGGATAATGGATGGGGTGACCTGCTAATCTGTGTGCTAGCATTTTTCGCGATTATCTTATTGTCCACATTGAGGAGAGAAATTGGTCGGTAGCTGGATGGCAATGTTGGGTCCTTATTGGGCTTGAGGAGCAGTGAAATTGAGGCTGTGGTGGAACTAGTTGGAAGGCGTCCTTTCTGTTTTGATTCATTAATCATTCTGATGAATAGTGGAGCTAAGATGGTCCAAAATTGTTTGTAGAACTCAGCAGGAAAGCCATCGGACCTGGTGCTTTATTATCGGGCATCTGTTTCAGGGCATCAAATAGTTCTTGTTGAGTTATAGGTGATTCTAGGTTTTATTTCGGTCTCATTGAGTTGTGGTAATTCGATGCTGTTTAGGAAAGAGTCTATGAATTCCTGGTTGGGGTTTATTTCTGAAGAATATAGTTTATTGTAAAACTGGTAAAAAACATGATTTATTTCTTCAGGTGAGCTGGTTAGCTTCCTGCTGAGTTCTTTATGACCGGGATTGTTGATTTTTTTCTTTGTTACGTTGGATTTGATTTGCTAAGTATTTACCTGATTTATTGCTATGGTGGAAGTTTTCCTGCCTTAGGCGGTGAATCATAAATTGAGTGTGTTTATTGAGTATTTCATTGAGTTTGAATTTATGTTTCCTAAGTTTTGCCTGTGTTTCTTCAGTTGGGTTGCTTGCATTGGTTTCTTCTAACTGTTTAATTTTATTGTTGAGTTCTACTTCCTGTTCTTTTTCCTTCTTTTTTTTGTATACTGAATGAGATGATTCTTCCTCGAGTTACTGCTTTTCCTGTTTCCCACAGAAGGGAAGGAGATGATTCAGGGAGCCGTTCATTTCTAGAAAGAATGCCCACTCTCTCCCAACAAAACTGGATGAAATTTGGGTCTTGTAAGAGGGATGTATTAAAACGCCATTTGCTAATTGGTCGCTGTTGGTTCGTTATGTTCCATTTAATTGTAACTGGGGCATGATAAGCTAATGACTATGGGATGAATAGTTGAATCAGATATTTTTCATTATAGAGTTGCTGGTTAGAAAATAATCAATATGGGAATAGGAGTGGTGGACGGAGAGAAAAAAGAGTAGCATTTGGAGTCTGGGTTCTGAAGCCGCCAACAATCGCCAAGGCCAGAATCGCTCATGAACTGTTTTATTGTTTTTGTGGATTGCCAGATTCGTTTTGCTTTTAGAGTGATCAGATCTGTCAAATGTGGGGTCTAACACTGTATTAAAAGTTAAGCTTGCAATTATGATGGGACAGCCAGATAGAGTTGAGATGGAGGTGAAGAGATTCTGAAAGAAAACTGGGTTGTCTGTATTAGGGCCATAAACATTAACAATTGTTACAGGGGTATTGTGAATTGAGATGTTTATGATGACAAAACGTCCTTCTGGGTCTGTGACGGTGGCGTTATGGATGAATGGGATTCTTTTGTTAATCAGAATGCAAACCCCTTTGTTTTGTATTGTAATGAGATGAGAAAATGTGATTGAATTGTCTTGATTTGATGCGGGTGTAGTCTAATTCTGAGAGATGAGTTTCTTGTAGGAGACATATGTCAGCTTTTAAACTATCCAAATGATTTAAGATTTTGAGCCTCTTTGCCTGAGATCCAATCCCACGGATGTTCCAGGTCAGGAATGTAAGTGGTACCATGTTGTGATTGTACAGTTATGAAAATGTTTGATAAGGTGGGTATTGTGTGTGTGAGAGTGTGTGCAGGTGTCAGTTAGATAGGAGAGGGGGAAGGGGGGGTGGAGGAATAGGTATGTAATGTGGTGTGCGAATGAGATGTAAAGGGTAGGGCTGAGAAGAATATAGAGCATAAAGAGGTAGGAATTTGGTTCTGGAGTGGTGACAGCATGAACATTTCCTGTTTAGCATTGAAAACATACAGATCATAATTTGACTTTAGCCTATAGACATAATAAACAAAACAGACAGGACACACAAGCAAACATGTATAGACAAAACACCATGAATAACATTAAACATTGAGAGAGCAAAAGAGAATGGGTGGGTAGGGGAGCAAAAAGGAATGAAACATAAGAAGAGAGGGAGAGAGGTGATCCAAGCATCAGTAGGCAGTGGGTTAGAGAGTTGAGGGTGACAATGTTATAATCAAGATGAATGTTGGCATGAGGTATGATGTGCTATAGCCAGGTGGTGATATTGGGGTTCGCGATACAGAGTTCCATAGACATACAGTTTATCGACTGACAGTGCTGCTCCTTTGCCCTCTAGCCTGAGTTGTTTCATTATGGGCAAGAGGGCTCTTCTTCTTTCCTGTATTACTTGTGGGAATTGGTCGTTTAGTCGAATGAAGTGCCTTTCAGTTCTTTTCCTTTGCTTTTGATGAGTTCTTTGTGTTTGAAGTGTTGAACTTGGCGATAGTGGAGGAGGTTTTTTATTGTCTTTGGAAGTGAGAGACGGTGTACACGGTGGAAGGTAATCTTGTCAACTGTTTCTGGCGGTAGTTTGAGAGATGACTGCAAGAATTCTTTTAACTGCTTTCTCTGGGTCGTCGGGTGTATCTTTAGAAGTTGGCAGGGGAATTCGGAAAAAATGAGGTTATCGCATGCTGCGCGCACTGGAGGTCTAGGATTGTTTCTTTCATGATCCGATTTTTCGCTGGTGAGTTGATTAACATGGTCGGATAAGTTTGTGATATTTCCCTTTGAGTTCACGGTTTTTCTAATGCGAAAGTGTGTCGATCTGTGATTGGGAAAATTCGAGGCTGGCTTTTAAGTCCTTAATATCTGTGTGCAGATGTTCCAGTATTGCAAGTTTGTTGTTTATGGATTGTAGTAAACTGACCTCGATGGATGTAGAAGTAAGCGCGGCGTAGGTGATTCTGGTTCAGTCTCTGTTGAGTAGTCACGAAAGCGTTTCTTGCTGGGTTCAGATGACATAACGTCCAGAATGAAGAGGTTGCCATTGGAAAAGGTGGAGAATATAATCCGGTTTTTGATGAGAGTTGTAGAGAGGTATTGGTGGTTTTTAGTAGAAGAAAAATAAAGTTTTGTATTTCTGTTTACAAGCGTCAGTGTTCAGTGCGCTGCCATTTTGGATCTCACCCAAAGTGTCGACCAGTCTTAAACGCTAGGTCAAATTCAAGACTCTTTTCCTCAGTGGTACCATGTTGGTGGAATGAGTTGCCCAGTGCTCTTCGTTCTTGTGATAGTTTTTGGTCTTTTAAGCACTTCTTATACATTATGGTTTGTATGCAGTAGTACTGTTTTATTTTCATTATAGGCTGTTGATTAATTTGACATTGTTTATTATTGATATTCTCCTTAATGCAGTCTTACCATGTTATTGTTATTATATTATTGATTGAATGGGCATTATTATTTATTATTGCTTTCCCCCCTCATTGTTTATTTCATTAGGCTATTGATTGATCCCTGTTTTAAGTATTATATTGTTTTGTATTTGTTAAGGGTAACCATAACCATCATAATGTGGTATTTTCTTATGCACTTGAAACAAAGAATAAAAATGTTTCTTTAAACATAGTACCACTTTAAACACATCACACACTGAACAGCAAAGTAGCTTCCTGATTATGTGTAAAATGTTTAGAGTATCCTGTCCTGATGTAGTAGGTCCATGTTCTCATATTTTTACAGCTGACATGAAGGCTGCAGTATTACATTTTGATTTATAATGGAGCACCCTCTCTGGTGAAAGACTAGCAAGCCTGTGGTAGAGGCATACGATTACAGACATATTGAGAGGGCCTATCAATGAGTTGTCACAGTTTTCAATTTAGACGTATTATTTTGCAATGATGTAACGCCTACGGGAGGATTTACCCCCGCAAAATGCTACGGGGAGGATTTCTAATGCAAAATGCTTCTCCAGCAGTGCAATCGCGAGGTAACAACGATACCTTAACGCATTTTCAGATACCGCTGTTCTGAGCATACTAAGCAAATTGGCCATTTGTAACTTTGAATCCCTCCTCACGTTAAGCTATGGTCCAATAATGTGTTCACTAAAACACAAGTAACGTTATTTGTCGGGCTGATTCATAAATGGGCATACCGAGGTTGTCGACCTAGCAGGCTAGGTGCCGTTTTTGCCATTTCAAAACTAAGCAAGAGTTAACGTTAATGAAACTTTACATCGCCTTCTCCAGTGACAAAGTATATTCAAAAATGAAGTTGCAAACGATGATGGCGGCAATCACTGGTTACGTTAAACCATTTGAAACAAGTAGGACTGTAAATGATGGTGACTATGGCTAACGCCACTTCGGATCAATATAGCAGAGCTTTTACTTTACCTATCAACTGGCTAATGCTAGCATGATGTAGCATGCTATGAGCTAATATACTTAGCATCTAATGAAAGAACAGAACATATCTTTTTTCACAAAGAATCTGTCACAACTAACAACGATGTCTCTTACCAGCAACTACACAATGTATGACTATCAATATGTATTTAGTCAGACTGTGATAAGATATAGCCTAATGATAATAACAGCAACACTTATTTAGGTTAGATTATGTGTCGAAATCATAGGGTCGAAATCAGGTGTTAAAATAAGTGAGCGATGACGCCGGTAGTGTCTGCAGCCAGCTGTCAATCATAGGTGTAAACACGCCTTTTAGATTTGTTAATATAACATTAAAAAAATAATTTCAGCGAGAAAAGAAAAAATTGTGTGTATTGAAGCATCTTGAAAACTATTTTTTCAATAAAAAGTTGTTGATACAAAATAGTTTTAGTTGAGAAAAGTGACACGGAAAGTTGGCTACTTGGCCATTGAAATACATGGGGATGGGCGGAGTTACACATTGTACTGCAGCCAGCCACCAGGGGGCTCTGGACTAACGCTCGCATCACTCTTAACAGACGGCACACTGTCCAGTTCTATATATACAGTCTATGGTTCCGCTCCAATTTCGCTCCGATATCGCTCACACTACGAGTCTACAATGCACAATTATTCCCTTGTGATTAAGAGCTGTAGCCGCACGTGCATTTCAAAACATTGCGACGTGAAATGCCACAAAAAGCGTTTTAGGATTGTTTCCTCTCGAGGATTAGGATTGTTTCCTCCCCTAGGAGAGGAGTCCTCTCGACTTCTTTCTCCAGACTTCGGTGCTACTTTTAGGTCTAAAATGCTTCGTGAATTACTCCTAAAGTTACGAGTGACACGCCCATTATTTTTAAGAGTTGCTCCTAAATTCACCAGTTAGGAGCTACTTTTAGCCTTAAAATTCTTTGTGAATACGGGCCCAGACCAGTAGGCCTACTCTTAGTAAGGAAAAATGATAACTTCTAAGACAAGCTCCGTTGCTATGGTTGACGTCATTACCCATGCACAAGCTTGACTGAAGTGACCACCTTGATTGGCTGATGATTATAACGCGGGAAACCCTCCCCTACGATGATGAGTGACTGGTGACAGGTCTTTCCGGTGAGAATGCGTGCGCTACACAAGTAGCCTACTGTGGACGGAAGATGATGAATAAATAGCCTATTAAATAAAGAGTAAGACAAAGCAAATAGCCTATAGCATAATGAAATATACGGATTGATGCAGTATATTTCAACATTTTCTAAATTAATCTGTATGAAGACACGTAGGCCTAGGCAAAGGGGAGACACAATTTAATTTGATTTACAATGAAACGTTACATTTAGTTTATAGCTACATGTTGACAATGAGGTTTTGTTTTTGTTAGTGGTGTTATTGCATCCCTTAGTTACAATGCACTAGTGGTGGGCGGTATACCGGTTCACACCGTAAACCGGTGTATATTTTCGTTATGATGTGAATTTTTAATATACCGCCATACCGGTGTATTTGATTACACAACGTTTGAAACGCTGTGCAGCGACAGTGTTTCAGGCGGACTTTTTTCACGCGACGATGGTGCGAATTGCGAGGCAGGCATAGTGAGGGTAAACACAAAACACCTTAAGTTTTCCCCTGAAGTATGACCCTTAAGGTTTAATTCATCCTTAGGTAAGGGGTTTATTTAAGGGTGTTGCACAGAATACCTTAAATTGTTTCTTTAGTAAAGGAAAAAACGTTAAGGGATACTGTATTGAAAGGGATTTACAGTCACGAAAATTCTATTGAGATTGTTCAATAGCTGTAACTAGCTGGCTAGTAGGTGATGTCGTTAGTTAGCAACCCACCGAACACAGTGAAGTTTAATGATCTTATCATTCATCTCACCTTAAGAATATTCGTTGAAATTATCCAGGTAGCAAGTAAAGCATGTTATAGACATGAACTGCGCAATTCTAGCAGGCTAGTTAGAAATGATCCTGACTGTCATCAGTGCACCAAAACGAACTTTTTTGTTAATGTTTTGCCTAGCGAACTGAACCGAAACTCATGGCAGGCTAACAAGACATCTACATCTACATGAAGTTAACGTTAGCCTACCACTAACGTCATGCAAACCACACAATAACAATAAGGCATGTTTCTGATAGGCCTATTTGACAGAGTAAGCATATTAGCAGAGAGGTTTTATTTTAAATTGTATAATTTTCAAAAAAGTATAATTATTGCAAGTTGCACTACTTTTTGTATTGGTTTTATACGTTTTATTGGTTATATAAGATGTTTGTGAAATTTGCACAGTAAAAGTTCTGTATTTTGACTGCAATTGTCTTTGCATTCTGATTAGATTCTTCATTAGAGTCATGAGTAGAATCATGATCTTCTTGAATTTCCCCTGGGGATCAATAAAGTATCTTATCTATGAGTGTCTTTGTAAACAGCATCATTTTCTGGGGCCATGCAAAACTGCATTACCACTAGTGTGGAGTTATTCTACATCATGACAGTAAAATAGACCATCCTTAGTCAATGTACTGCAGCAATTCCTCTCTCAACCTGTAGAAAATGCTGTGAACATCTGATTATGCATGAAAAAAAAAATACCGTCATATACCGTGAAACCGTAAGAATTTTTAAAAAAAAATCTGTGATTTGGTTATACCGCCCAGCACTACAATGCACAATATTCCCTTGCGGTTGAGAGCTCCTGTAGCCGCATGTGCATCTCAAAACATTGCGACGTGAAATGCCACAAAAAGCAGTTTAGGATTGTTTGTGAATAGGTCTAGGACCTAGAGAGTTAGAAAAAAACGAGAAAAAGGAACATAGCATTTAATAATAGTGTAACGTCTTCCGAGGAACATAGCATTTAATAATAGTGTAACGTCTTTCGGACTGAGAGCTATCCTCCCAGAATGCAATGTGTGTGAATGCTAGATTGTGTAATGTCGGTTTTTGTGATCGCATTTACCTTGTCATGTATGTGTTAGTTTGTGTAGTCTTTCTTTAGGTTGTACCTCATGTGTTTACCCCGTGTATGTCAGTATTTTATTGACTTTCCTTGTGTTTCTTGTGTAATGGCGTCTTGGTATGTGTGTGATTCCCGCTTCCATTAATATAACTTTTCATTGGACAACTTTGAGTCTCATCAATCGTTACAATAGTTTACAAATGTTTAATAAATGCAGTGTGTAGTAGAAGAAAACCTAAACTGTTGCATGGTTGTAGGTGTTTTTCACTGGGTGGAGGTAGTGTAGTGGATATAAGGATTCATCTACAATCAATGTTACTATATTAATATTCAGGCAACTTTAAAATATGATGGTAGTCTTAGTGGGCCAGAAGTGGTGGTTTGATATTTGGAAATCTGATTGTGGTATCCGGGATTTTTCTCAAAATTTGCCCCCCACCTCTTTGAAAATATCTTCTGTGCCCGTCACCTCCTCATTTGCAATTATTTTACCTGTGCAGTGGAGAGTACATGGTGGCTTGGTAATTTGATTGGCAATTTTATACTAGAGAATTTAGGCCTACTAGGCATATTACTATTAGTAACCAGTGTTAACTCTTGTACATTCATGGCCCCCCACCTTTGCAATTCTGTTTCCTGTACAGGTTTGTCCAGGTGTGCTGAGCCAACTGCTCCTGCTCTCTCTCCTCTCCTCTGGGACTACTGGTGTGAATGAAGTGGATCTCAACGCACTCGAAAAAATCATTACGCATATTGAGAATACGTATGAAACTACCATGCCATTCTTCATAAAAACTACAACATAGGAAAGAGAATTCACTGTCATTATTTGTAACTGTCTGTTCTCCCACAGGTACCAACTAACAAGTGGTCAGAATGTCATTCAGACTGCTGTTGCTGTCCGATTCCCGGCAGATCAATGTGAGTCTGGTCAGCTGAACCCCGAAAAACACCTGCCATCCCGTGAAGATGTGATCTCTAAAATTCAAAACTCATCGAAAGATCGAGTGTTTGTGGGAGAAAACCTGGTTGCCGCTCGACCTGTTGGTAAAGGGGATACAGCTCATCATTCCGAGTACATTCTGTTGGGCAAGATCAGGGATGATATAAAAACGACTCCCATGAACTACCTGACCTCAGATCACCTTAATGACTGTGTGGTATTCTACACCTACAACTCCCCCTGTGTGAACCAATGCCTAAATCAAAACAAACAAAGATATATCTTACCATTTGTTGAACGTCTTTGGGAAACTCTCACTGGCCCAGTGGCCTTTGTGTTCAATGAAATCTATCAGGGAACAGAAAATGTGGAACAACTGCTGTCTCTGGCAAATAAGGTGTTCTTGTACCGCTGCCATAATGATAATTGTGTTTATTGTGGAAAAACAAGGGAAACTCTTCAAGCAAGTAATTGTGTTGCAACGGGAGAGTAAATCAAGAAATCAGAAGGATATCAGCACAGTTAATTTTGTTGTCGCTGTTTACATTTACTTTTCATGTCATTGTCTCTGCACTGTACACCTTCATAGATTAAAAATGTTAGGTATCTGTGCAGCCTGTGGACGTCATATGTGGGTTCGCCCATATGCAAATCTGTAGAATCAAAAATGTGTCTTGCTCCATATTCTTTGTTTCCACACATGTGAAAGTAAATTAAAAAAAATGTTAAATACAGCCCCAAGGGTCTTTATACAATCAAACTTAAGATCAAATAGATCGCATCGCAATAGGTTTTCAGTGCTGTCTTAACTCCAACACACATACAAACTGTAAGCCTTGCAGTGGGTTCAGGGATCAAACCCTGTTTCTTCCATAGATTGCCAAAACTCATTATTTTCTAGATGTGATATTCAGAATGTGTAAATATATTTAGGCTACATGTTTCGGAGGCTATTGCGTTGCGCCTGGTATTCATAATTTATGAATACATGGTTACTGCAACAGATTCATAACCTCAATAATTGTTTATTAATATAGGCTAATGACAACCACTGCCTCTAGAAAATAAACGAACAGTCGGCCGCACATTGAAAGCACAATTTGAAGCCTTCCCGAGGTGACAGCTGAGCAGTTCTAACTGGTGAAGTTAGGAGAAACTTCTAAAAATAATGGGCGTGTCACCTGTTACTTCAGGACTCCAATTATTTTTGGACTAAGAGTAATTCACGAAGCATTTTAGCCCTAAAAGTAGCACCTAAGTCTGGGACAGCTTAGAAGTAGTCGAAAGGACTCTAGACCTCTTCACAAACAATCGTAAGCAGCTGTTTAGCATTTCACATCGCGATGTTTCAAAATGCACGTATGCAGAGAATGGTCTCAATCGCGAGGGAATTTGTGCATTGTAAGGGATGCAATAACTAGCCTCATAAACCAGAATCTTCACTTCTCTTCCTGAAAAGAGTCTGGCATCATTGGCAAGTGTCTTCTTCCTGGTGGGTGGACACTGAGTTCCTTTAAACAAATAGGCTAGTAATGTTTTGTAATGACGTATTAACCGGAGGGGTATTCCATCAACCTCCCTATGAAGGTGTAGCGCTTAACAGAAATAGCCTGGCTTGAACTAGCATAGACTTTCACTTGCTGAAGCCGTTAATTACCTCAAGCGGCATCTTGGCCATGTTTATCTAAGCGAGGTTTAGGTCAGCTTCATCTCTGTTCTAGAAAAGTAGACCAAAACAGTAGGTTGACGAAAAGAGTATATGTGTCGTAAAATTAAAGCAATAGGCCTATTGCCACGATTTCTGTTCGATGTACACAGACATCCCAAGTCTCCCGGAAGTTCCGGGAGTCTCCCGCATATTGATAGCGGCTCCCTGACGCCCGCAAATTAGATAAAATCTCCCGGAATCTAGAGTGAGCGATCAAGAGCGCGCATGCGAGACCGCGTGTGCATCTGAGTGTAGCGCGCACACGAGGGGAGAGAGAGAGAGGGGTGGTGCGTGTGTGTCTGAGCGCATCCAAGACAGAGAGCATCCTGATTGGCCTGTTTCGCTAAATCAACCAATCAGTTTTCAATGTAGGCGGGCTTTTATGTCTTTTCTCCCGAACTTAATTAATCAGTTCAGTAGAAACAGGAGCGTCATGGTCAGTGCCTCAAAAAAAGGAAAATGTAAGACCCATTTCAAAGTGTAGGCTACCCTTGTCTCATAAGAGTAAAACATAATGATGGACCTAATCTTGCACGCTGCACTGTTTGTAAACAGTGACTTTAGCATTGCCCATAGCGGCTAAATGATTGCAAAAGACATGGGGGGGCTTCGTGATGCCTCCCTGAAATGACTTTTTGCAAGTTGGGATGTCTGTGTACAAGCGCCATCTACAGAATTTTCATTGAAAGTCATCAAATTGAACATAAAAAAAATAGATAGGCTAGTTGTCTAGGACTAGCCTACATAAATTGGAAAGTAATGCAAGCATACATTTAAACAACAATGATGGTTTGAAATCAATTGTGAGTTTGATTGTCTTCACTCTTAAACAAACGAGTGAATTGAATAAATAGTAGGCCTAAACTCAAAAAACAGCTTTGGCATAGCATAGGCTATTCAAAATATTAGGCATAGGCCTACGTTCTTAGATTAAAGGGTTCATTCCAAATTATTGTCTAGGAGTAGGTGGTCATAAAAGAAATTGGTATCAACGTAGTATAGCCTATTGTCTCCCAAGTCTCATAGTTCTGCCAAAGTGTAAATATGATTACATTACATACAATAATTAGTGAAATATAATTATCTGAAATGTAATGGCTTTCAATTTGTCATTTAATATTTAATCTGTGTAGCACACAGTTGATTTGACATTCATGAACAGTTATCGAAGCGGTTGAAGCGGTTTAAATCAGGCTATTAGCAGCCTATACAGAATTACAGTGCTGGCCAAAAGTATTGGCACCCATGCTAAAGTTGACTGAAAAGAGGAATATAAAATCATCTTTTGGAAATTGATCTTAATGCCTTAAGTGAAAAATGAGGAAATATCTAACCTTTAAGGACACCAATTTTCTTAGTGAATGAATAATGTATCATAAATAAATAAATGTTCTTCCTTAAAATACAGGGGTCATAAGTATTGGCACCCCTATGTTAAATTCCCATAGAGACAGGCAGATTTTTATTTTTAAAGGCCAGTTATTTCATGGATCCAGAATACTGTGCATCCTGATAAAGTTACCTTGGCCTTTGGAATTAAAATAGCCCCACATCATCACATACCCTTCACCATACCTAGAGATTGGCATGTTATTTAAGTTAGCCTATTAGCTGGTTTGATTTGCATTGAGCTCAATGAGCATCAAACCAGCTAATAGGCTAACTGAATTTCCAAAAGATGATTTTATATTCCTCTTTTCAGTCAACTTTAGCATGGGTGCCAATACTTTTGGCCAGCACTGTATACCTTATGGCTTGCATCAGATATAATGTAGTCCACTGGCATATTTACTGTCAATGAACAGGCAAATGTGCATGACATCAACAGTAGGACATGTCTTTCATTAAAAAGTATAACTAAAAAGTGCATGATCAAGCTTGCTATAGGTGGGAAGCGAACCTGCACACACATTATGATTTTCCTACTACACCGTCTCGCTACGCATCACACCACCACAGAACGCAAACGATGCAAGATTAGAACCACACTAGTTAAAACATTTAAAGTCGCATAATTTTCATAAATTCTTTGGAGATAGTGAATGTGTAAATCCATGCTTGGTGACACTGTCGGAAAAAGCGTTCCTACTTATATTTTTGAAGTTGTAGTCTACAGGTGACGAAAGCACAGGTTGACGGAACCATCTTTTTGGATTTGTTTTCCGACTGATTGGGTTTTTTGCAACACAGCTTAATTAATTTAGCTTGAAAGTTAACCTGCTGGGACCATGAAAACCTAGATAAGGGAATTAAGGATAATTCTGGGATATTGACCTTTTCCGACTGATTGAGCGTATGTTCATAGCTCATCTCGGCTTGCGAGGTTTTCAAAGGGGTGCCTTTTACACCATTTAAGAGGCTCAAAGTAGCTCCACACTTCTGAGGGCCCTGACATTTAAAACTAGGGATGGGTCACTCGACACCAGGGAGTCAGGATTTGTAGGGTTAGCTTCAGCCACTTAGCAGGGCATTTGGCCGCCGACATTTTTGAAAACATGGCGTTACATGGTTGCAACTTCCGGCACCAGTTTTTGCATGCTGATTGGTAGATGCTCATGCACGAGTTTAGTGTTGGGCACAAACGTCCTTGCGCGTCTGTTGGTTTGCATTTCTGGAAGACGACAATTAAAACAACTAACTTCTTGGATTAAGCTACTGATACTTGACTTAATGCCTACATGGTTTAGGCTATATTACCGGACTTTGTGGTAAATAAAAGAAAAATTTTAATGTTGTCATATTAGGCTATTATTTGCCGTATATGTGGGTTGACATAACTGACTATGACCATACATTTTAGCAGATGCATTGCATAGCAATGACCTATATCCAATTATTAGCCTACTCATTGCGTTGTATATGAAAACTATTTTAAAACGCACAGGCTGTAGTTCTGTAGTCCATGACAACGCAACGTCTGGATAATATAGGCTGCTATATATCTCCAAGTGACATGTCAATGACTTATTTAGTTTGCTTTCTTGCAACATTGACATGATTAGGCTATATGCATTTGATTTAAATGTTGAGGCTGCCAGTTGAGACAAAAGCCAAATATCCAACAACAGTTGCAGACTATGCCTGCTCGAACCACAATACCCGAGGGATGTGCGCTTCTATCGGTAAGTTTAACTTGCGTTGGATTCATTTTGTCTGCCTGCAAATGTAGCCTAGGTTTAAACAAGCTGCAAATTCACACTGGGTGCAGCGTTGGATAGCCTATTGTGTAATACAACCTGTCCAAATAATGCATGGATTCCAGTTGCTGCTACTGGAAGCAACTGAATCCATGCATTTCCACTGAATTATTTTTTAGAATCTGATCCCTTATCATACCTGTTCGTTTCAGACTTTCGTCATTTCGACTTATAAGTGACTAAATTCAAGATGGCGTCCGAACGGTAAAATTCCTTAAGGTACTGTCTGTATAAATCGTCTTGTAAATAAACTACCAGTCCTTTTTTAAAGTTCTCCATGTCTCATTTTAAATGTCAAGGCCTTCGGATGTCTACCAATAAAGTATGGAGCTACTTTGAGCCTCGTAAATGGTGTAAAACAGTGATTTATTTGCATGGCTAGGCCGATGCCCGAGGCACCACAACGAAACACTGTGTTGGTAGCATTGGCTAACTAGCGCCAGATTTCTGAGTGCAGGGGACAAGCCGAGGTGAGCTATGAGACATACGTTCACACTCGGTATCATGTTTCAACACACTTTAGGTCAAAATCACACCGGAATTCTCCTTTAAGCAAAATTATATCATGTAACGTTACAGTGTCAACTGGACTACATGTTAGCAAGATACACATAATGTCAGCTAGCTCTGCACGTAGCTGGTCAGTGGCCTATGCAGGAATTGGTAAGTTTTGTTTCATGTTTATTTGATAACATAGACTTGTAATATATGCTTGTAATCTGGCCCTTTTCTATATAAAAAAAGTGTTTTTGTGCTGCTTGCAAACCGCAGTGCTTACTACTAGATTATATGCTAGCTTGAAGTTGTGTGTGAGTTGATGTGGCTTTGGTGAAGCTGTCTGGATCAGCATCTATGTGAAAAATGTCATTTGCCTTGGTTTCCTGCCCTGCTATTTAGTCACAATTTTTTTATATATCTGTGTTTTGTAGCCATTATTGGTGAAATCTATGGCGTGGCCATCAGACATTATGAAATAGGCAACAAGCAGTAGTAGCAGCATTGGGCAATACATTTTCTGACTTTTATGTTTAATATCATGGTGGTGTGCTGAGACATTTTCTTATAATTTTCTGTTGAGACACTTTCTCATAAATACATTTGGCAAACACTGTAGGATAGCCTACTGTAGTTCCACATTAGCTTTTGAGTAATCAGAGCAGCAGCACAACCTAAAACAGTTGCACTGTAATGTTAAAGCTACAGCTAAGTAGGAGAGCCCTACAAACAGTCTGAAGCAAGTTTGCTGATGTCAGATTAAACTCTAAAATGATTTGGACACATCATTGTAGACCAGTTGCAGCGCCATATGTGCGTGCAAGTCATGAACATAAGTTAGGGAACCGATAGCCTAAATATTTCAAAATAGTCTGCACAAACCCATACTTGAGCGCGCGGGTGTTCACTTTCAATATGACATGGACTCAATTGCTTGCGTCTTCACCCGAACAGTAGCAGGCAGCAGATTGTAATGAATATGGGTGATAAATAAGTAGCCTAGCCTAGCAGCCTATTCACTTTGCTGCTGATAAGGATGATGGCCGGGTGCTATTCGCCTAATAAAGATCTAAGCAATGCGGAATTCAGCTCGGAACATTAATTATTTGTCTAACAAAGATTCTAGAGTGCTACACAGATTTGCGTGAGAAAGATAACTTTTTCCCCCCACCGTGAAATGCTGGGAAATTGCACATTTTAACGCTGAAATGCAAAATAAATCTTCGGGTGGTGTTCCCCCCGGAACGCCCCCCTATTATTATTTTTTGTCAAAAAATAGTCATCATTGAAGGCCTAACCACTGAACGCACGGTCCGCCACTGATGAACACCCTCTCATCGAGTTTGTGCTCATCAGGGCGCACCAGACTGTGATTGACAGTCAGATCTCACACAGCTCTGATTGGACCAGAAGAACCGGGAGCTGTGGGTTTTGCAAAACAAATAACAGGCTCTAGGTGGAGGTAGAAGTGCGGGTTTTTTTTTTCTAAAACTGGCTGATTTATGTTGTTCTGTTGGAGCATAGTATCGGTTTCAGTGAATATGATCAAAAAAATCTTGCCAACTGCAGCTTTAATTGAATAAGGCCATATCACTACTCATTTCCCCTCCTCCAATTTGACCCCAGATGTGAATGTATATTCTGGAATTATAATAAACCAGGAGTTTCCTAGATCTGTGCGCTTCGTTCATTACCTTGGCGTCACTTTGCAACACTGTGCTGTGCGTACAACAGAGCTACAGAACTGTTGTTACATCCAGAATAAGGAACTATTCTTTCGCAAGCCAGCCTCAAGTTTTTACCTGCTCTTAACTACACTGGAATCTACTCGGTCAACGGTGTCTCCATTTGGAATTAAGGAAACAATTTTAATAGCATTCTTCAATCTATAGCATATGAGTTAAGAGTAAGAGTTCCCTTTGGTTCAATACTGGAGGCAAGTCTACATGTGTGTGAAGTGCTAACGTAATTTCTTAGAGATAACCAAAGTCTCTAGCTTACATTTTTTACCACGATTCTACCGCGAAAAATATAGCCTACATAGTCTAGACGGATTTCAGAAAAAAGGCCTTCTATAAAAAGTGAGGAGCATTTATGGGTACAAGTTGGGAACCGGCCTACCTTATATATTTCAAAGGTGCTGAGTCCAAAAAACCAAAGCAAAAAAAAGTTTTTGATCTTCTACTGTAATTTGCATATCAAAATGGCGCCAAATTGCCCATCTTGCCCAGTCATTGGACCATTTCCCCCTAGTTTTTTTAGGCAATCAAGATGAGGAAATGAAGTTTCTAGATCAATAGTCAAGGGTCAGAGCAAGGATATAGTGGAGGCTCACTGCCTTTTTTATATGCAAATGTACAACTTCAAAGGTGGCATTATATGTGTTATTTTTAAGGTGGACATAAATATTCAATAAATGTTACTCTGAAGTTTCCCCTGTTGATAAGACGGGAAAAACCCAGGTTAATAGGGAAAAATATAGCCTGGTGAACCAGACCCACATTAAAATGTAGGGTCTGGGGACTCACCATTCACAGTGCTCGGTCCGAGGGGCGGGATAATTGGTTGTCTTTCCAGTTTCCTCTGCACGCAATAGGATAGCGCTACAACTCATAAGTCCCATGCGTTTTCCCAACAGCAGAGCTAGCTAGTTAAGTTGGCAAACTTTTGCCAACTTAAAAAAAGCTTAACTCGTGTCACGCTGTTCGCCAACAGCAATATACACAATGTGGTTGGCCCTATCGAAGTTTCATTTTTCCAGCTTGCAAGCCAACGGAGAGTTGCTAGACTAGCCCGCTAGGGTGCGTCTAGATTTCTAGGCTAGGAAAAAATATTCAAAAAGAGACGATCCTAAAAAGTTGTTTTCATGTTACCGGATGTGGGATGGTGGGGAAGGGGGGCATTATCCCTCTTCATGTTTGCCTTAACCCTTTGCAGACCGCACGTTCTAATTTCGGTACCCCAGTACCGATGACGTTCAGTCTAATAACTCCGCCATACCCCAACCAATTTTATCAATGAAAACTTCCTCAAAAACGTCACATCATAGGCTTTCTGGCACATATGATTAGTTAAAGGGATTTGTGGTGCGAATTACTTTTACTGAAGGAAGGAAAAATCAAGAGTTGGCGTCTCCCTCCACTAGAAAAAAAACAGCAGGAAGCACTATGCATAGATTGATCTTCACGTCGTCCAAAGGAGAAACTACTGGATCATCTGAGGGTAAAACAAGTCTTTTTTATGTTATTACTACTTGTTATCCATGTTATTACTTCAAAATCGTTTTTAAAGTTATTTTTCCTGGTAATTACACCTTGTATGCATGGCGTAACATAATCGTGTGGTGTGTTCACTTCAGCTGATATGACAGCTTGTATTTTTAGCACACCGTAATCTTTAGTAAACTCATTATTTTCAGTAATTTTTGGGGGTTACTATATGTCAACCAAGATTACAGACCTACTAGGACTGAAACTTTAACGATTTGTTCTATTTTGAACGATTGTTTCGTTTGTCATCTGATGATACAGAAAACTAGCTAAGTTAGGTAGCGTTAGCATCAGGAGGAGGCTGCAACATGTCCTTGACGCGTAGTCGCGATAAAGTTCACTCCCCTGCTTCATGACTGGCAACTTTATGTTAAGTACACCTAATCGGTATTTTATTGTCAAATAAACCTTTCATTCCTTCGTAATATGTATAGCACAATTTACAGTTGTTTGTAGCCAAGTTGCTTAGCTTACTTAGATAGAAACATCTGACATGAATGACAACGTTAATGTTATGTTACCGACGTGAGTGTGTTGATCACCGATGGTGTAACGTAAGGATTTTATTCATTGACTGCTGTTTTCATCATTACATGACTGAATATTTGTTAGAAATGTGTCTTAGTATTGTTTAACTTTTAGGCTGTAAGGTTGGCTGCTACGATTATGAGGTTTTTGGTTGGCTAACTATGATGGGAGCTCATACACCCAAGCCTACTCGTCGACATATCATTTTCTAAAGGTGTTTTGTCTTTTACGCAACTGCAGTAGCCTATATGCGGTGTGTATGTGTATGCATACGCTGTTTAGATGTTTTCTGTCATATCTCCTGACTCATGTTCATGAATCAATGTTTGCTTGTAAGCTGGTATGCTATGTATAGTTTAGCCAAGGCAATAACACTTATAGTGAGCTCTGAGACTAATGTTACCTCTCCAAGCAATATTGTCAAGTCAAGTCAAGTCAAGTCAAGTCGGCTTTTATTGTCAATTTCTTTACATGCACTGGTCATACAAAGAATTGAAATTTCGTTTCTTACTTTCCCATGCAGACATAGACATGCTTTAAATGCAGACATAGACATACTATAGACATAGCCATAGACAATAAACATTAAATTAAAGTGCAAGACTGAAATATAGAACATGTATGTATCAAAATAGAAATATAGGACATATATATAAAAAGAATAGAGGTAGTTGTGTTGTATATTTATATAGTCTAAACAGTTACATGAAGTTTAAACTTGTGCTTGTGTGACCTGTATATTTACATTGATATGCAGTATGCAGTAATTTCAAAATATATCAGGCTTGATGTGAAGCAGCAACACGTTAGGGGCTGCCAGTCACAGTGCAGTTCCACAGGCGGTGTTGGGGGGGGTTAGGGTAGACAGGATCCTAGTTTCCTGGTTCCTGGCTGGCTGGTGGGGGGGGCTGTCAGTGATGGGAGAGTGGGTAGAGTGTTCAGCATCCTGATTGCTTGGTGGATGAAGCTACTTGCCAGTCTGGTGGTGCTTGGGGGCGGAGGAGGCTCCTGTACCGCTTCCAGAGTGGGCAGGAGGCTGAACAGTTGTGCAGGTGGGTTGTATCCTTGACAATCATTAGTGCTTTAGCGGGTGAAATGTGGTGGTGTAAATGTCCTGCAGGGAGGGAGTGGTGCTCCAATGATCCTCTTAGCTGTGTTAACAGTGCGCTGGAGGGTCTTCCTGTTCTGATCTGTGCAGCTTCCGCCCCACACTGTGATGCTGCAGGAGTCGATGGTCCCTCTGTAGAATGTAGTCATGACAGGGAGGCGTGGCACTTGCCTTCTTCAATTTGCTCAAGAAGTAGAGGCGCTGCTGGGCTTTCAACGCCAGTGATGCTGTGTTGGTGGTCCAGGAGGTCGCCGCTGATGTGCACCCCAGAAATTTTGTGCTGCTCACTCTCTCCACAGCATCTTGGGTGATGGACAGTGGTGGCAGTTGTTTGTGGCCTCTCTGAAAGTTGACAACAATCTCCTTGGTCTTGCTGACATTTAGCAGGGAGGTTGTTGTCTTTTGCACCATTTAGCCAGCAGGTCTACTTCTTCTCTGTAGTGAGCCTCATCAGCCCTTAGTGATGAGGCCCACCAGTGTTGTGTCAATAGATCCATAAACTTCACCAGATGGTTGGAGCTGTGAGTGGTTGTACAGTCATGTGTTAGCAGTGTGAAGAGCAGGGGCTGAGCACACACCCTTGAGGGGCCCCGTGCTCAGGGTCAGAGTGCTTGAAGTGTTGTCCCCGACACGTACTGCTTGTGGTCTCTGCAACAGGAAGTCCAGCAGCCAGTTGCAGAGGGAGGTACTGAATCCTAGCTTGTCCAGTTTGCTGATGAGTTGTTGTGGTATTATGGTATTGAATGCTGAACTGAAGTCTATGAACAGCATTCTCACATATGAGTCTTTATTGTCTAAGTGGGTGAGGGGCTGGATGGAGGCAGAGCAGATTGCATCCTCCGTGGATCGTTTGGCTCGGTATGCAAACTGGAAGGGGTCCAGGGTGGGGGTAGGGTGGCTTTGATGTGTGACATGACTAGCGTTGAAGCACTTCATGATTATGGGCGTGGAGTGCTACAGGACGGTAGTCATTGAAGCATGATGGTGATGATTTCTTTGGCACGGGTATGATGGTGGCAGTTTTGAAAAGTGATGGGATGACTGCTTGCTCCAGAGAGGTGTTGAAAATGTCTGTAAAAACATCCTTCAGCTCTTCTGCACAGTCCTTTTAACACTCGCCCTGGTATGTTGTCTGGGCCTGCTGCTGCGTGGGTTAATGGTGGCTAGTGTCCCTCTTCACGCTGGCAGAGGACAGGTACAGGGGTTGGTGGGGGGGAGGTGGGTTTTCTGTGTGGGTGAGTGTCATTTTGTGCTTCAAAAGCGGGCAGAAAAAACTGTTCAGGTCATTTAGCAGAGAGGTGTTGTTCTAACAGCTCCGTGGCATGCAGGCTTGTAGTCAGTGATGGCCTGTATGCCCTGCCATAGGCTCTGTGCATCTCTGCTGTCTTTGAAGTGTGTTGTTATTTTGTCTGTGTAATCCTTTTTTTTGCCTTCCTGATGCCCTGGGACAGGTTAGCCCTCGCTGTTCTTAGGCCAGCTACATCTCCAGCTCTGAAGGCTTTGTCTCTGGCCCTCAGCAGTCTGTGGGCGTCTCCCTGTCAGCCATGGCTTCTGGTTGGCCCGAGTGGTGATGTGTTTTATTTCTGTAACATCATCGATGCATTTGGTGATGTAGGAGGTCACAGTGTCTGTGTATTCCTCAATGTCAATGTGGTTGTTGTGGGTGGCAGCTGTTTTGAAGATATCCCAGTCTGTTGTTTCAAAGCAGTCCTGAAGTTGTGAGACGGCCCCTCCGGCCACATTCTCACCTCCTTCAGAAACGGTTTGGTGACTTTGCTCTTTGTCTGTATCGGGGCAGCAGCAGGATGCTAATGTGGTCTGATTGCCCGATGTGGGGGAGGGGTTTGGCTTTGTAGGCTTCTTTCTGTGGGGTGTAAACAAGGTCCAGGGTGTTTTGTCCTCTTGTTGGGAAGTTTACATGTTGGTGAAATTTGGGTAGTACAGTTTTGAGATTGGCGTGATTGAAGTCTCCAGCGATGATTGTGAAGGCATCCGGTGTTCACTTTGATGTTCACTGGACGGCCCGATACAGCTCATTCAGTGCCATGCTCCTGTCACTGTTTTGTTGCTGGGGGGATGTACACGCGACCACCAGCAGAATCGCTGTGAATTCCCTGGGAGGTAGAAGGGTTGGCACTTAATTATCATAAACTCCGCCAGTGGAGAGCAGTGTCTGTGTACTACCGTGGCGCCGGCACCAAGCATCATGTGTGTAAACACAAACTCCTCCACCACGTCTATTGGAGTCCTTTAGTGACAAAAATACTTTTAGTGAAAAGAGTCATGGTTGGTGGTGATTAAGATTATGTGGAAGTAATGTAAAATAAAAACTAAACAACCTATTCACTATCAGACCTGTGATTTTTGTTATTTTAGATGGAGGGAGAGAAGCACGTGCAACTGAGGTGAAAGCAGCCGCCTGCTGATGGCAAACATGACCCCCAAGGACCACGATGGCACGATGGCATGGACGGGTAGTTTCTGGATGAAGAGGAAGACAATGATGTGCTAGAGGAGGAGAGTAATCTCCCATCATCCTCAGATGGGTAAGCATGTTTGTGTGTGTGTGTGTGTGTGTTAAGCCCAACTGGCGATTATGCACATTTCTGGTTGTGATAAGAGTGTTGCTTATAACAATAATGACAGGGATTACAGTGATAATAGTTTGCTTAGATTTGTAATTCAATTTCTAATTTTCTTATCTGACAATTTCTTTATTTTGAGCTTGGTCAAGTCCCATGTCAGGTAGAAAGCATACACTTTGCCTATCCTTCTAACACAGACAGGGACACCAACTCCAGTAGCATTTACACCTCATCGCCTGCTAGGCTTAGATGGACACACACACACACTAACGCCACGATTCACACCAGATCTGTGGTGTGTGTGTTGTCACAGCTGTGGCGTGTGTGTGTGTGTGTGTGGCGTTAGTGTATCACCTTATGTGTAGGGCAAATGATATCGATAATTATATATTGTATCGAAATATATGCTGTATGGTTGTTAAATGTATTGAATTTTTTCTAATGTTTTAATTGTTTATATGTGTGAATGTGAATTGATGCTTTGTTATGCTATAATATGAATTGATGCTTTGTTCATCATGTTAAAGTATTTTGTTGATCTTTGTTATACTGTTGTCTTGTCATTCTTGTAGTTCTAATAGTTACTGCTTGTTTGTAAACATATGTTTATGTTATTTACCTGAAGTTGTTGTTCCTGATTATTTAATGAAATTGTTAAAGACTTATCTAAATAAAATTATTTATTTCCTCTTTCGTAAACCTAACACATGTGCCAGTGTCTCTTATTCTTGTTTTCATAGTAGAATGAAGCACACGGAGAAGCAGTTACCACCTGCCTAGTCTTTATTTCAGCCTTTATCTTTCCTCCCCACAATTGATTTTGCCTCCTCAGAGTACAGTAAGACATCCTATATTTAGCTATGCATCTTGTTTTTATGGTAAAACATCTTATATTTGCTACATGACTATTATATCTGTGTATTTTTGGTCAGATGTCAAACCAGGAAAGGAAAACATCCTACTCTTTAAAAATTCTACTTGTTACTGCGACTTGCAGTTATGAGTAAATTAATCATAACTTCTGAACCAAAGGTGATAAATTGATTCTGTTTTTTTCACTGAGGAGAACACAACACTGTCTATCTTTCACACACTATATCTACAATAGACATTAGGTGAAAAGTAAGATTCATCTTGACAAATTGATATTGTTGTGTTTTTTGATGTTGAATTTTGAAGGTATTGTTTAAAAACAATGTGTGTTACCCTCAAACTTATTAACTATGATATGTACCATTTTCAAGGGCTAGTTCTCCTGATTACAATGGTGGGTATATCTTATCTCTGTCATGTAGCATGGCCACACAATAAGCCTTTTTGTCTCACAAGGGCATCAAGTATGAAAAAACGGAATGTTTCGTGCCGTCTGTAAAGGTCTAATAAATTTATCATAACTTTTGAACATAAGGTGATGCATTGATTCTGTTTTTATCACTGAGTAGAGGACAAAATTGTGAATCTCCCATAAACTCTAAGTTTTTCTCTATCTACAACAGAAATTGGGGGGAAAATTAGATTAATCTTGACAAACTGATAGTTTTGTGTTTTTTGGGGTTGAATTTTAAAGATATTTTTAAAATAATATGTGTGTTCTCCTCAAAATTATTAATTATATTTTATACCATTTGAAAGGGCTATTTCTCCTGATTATAATGGTGGGTAAATCATATCTCTGTCATGTAGCATAACCACACAATAAGCCTTTTTGTGCCATAAGGCCATCGAGTATGAAAAAATGGAATGTTCGGCGCGGTCTGCAAAGGGTTAAGGCTGTTTCATGCTTCTGCGTCCACCCCACACAATGACTACACCGTTGCCTCGACTGCTGTGCTGAAATATTAACCTTATTTGTTTGGCCTTTTCCAACTTAGATTTTGTAAAGTAGCTTAATATATAAATATCATTGGTATTATCTTTGTGTGTCTGTGTGTGTGTGTGTCTATATCTCTCTCTGTTTGTGTGTGTGTATATCTCTTTCTGTTTGTGTGTGTGTGTGTGTCTCTCTCTCTCGCTCTCTCTCTCCCTCTGTGTGTGAGTGTGTCTCTCTCTCTATCTGTTTGTGCGTGTGTCTCTCTCTCTGTGTGTATGTGTGTGTGTGTGTATTTCTCTGTGTGTGTGTGTCGCTTTTTCTGTGTGTGTGTTTGTCTGTCTTTGTGTGTGTGCACATGTGCTTGAGTGTGTGTCTGTTTGTGTGTGTGTGTCTCTTTCTGTGTTTGTGTGTGTGTCTATCTTTTTCTTTCTTTGTGTGTGTGTGTGTGTGTCTCTGTGTGTGTCTCTTTGCTCTGTGTGTGCGTGTATGTGTGTTTGTGTGTGCGTGTGTTGCTATCTTTCTATGTGTGTGTGTGTGTGCACGTGTGCTTGATAGAGGTGGGTCGGTCGCGAACAAACTAGTTCCTTTGAACGGGTCTTTAAAATGAACGACCTGAACTGGTTCGCCTTTCCAGTTCTTGTTCGTTCTTTCGTTCGTCGCTGAATCACACTGACCTAGTGCTGCTGTGAATGCCTATGGCCCAGCTTCCTAAGGCGAGAGCCAAACCAATCGTATGCTGTTGTCTGTATTGTTTCTAAAACGTTCTCATCGAATTAGCCAATGAGGGGCATGAAAGCATAGCAACCGTTTCCATGAAAAAAACCCAAATGGGCTAGTGAGACTAGTGGGAGAGCATACGATAAAACATAATGATAATGGTTTACATTAACAACTCCATTTTGCATTTCAATATTGGCATTTACATTTAAATATCTGTCTAATGGTAAATGCATGCTTGTCTTTGTATTTTCTGTGTCATGCCAGGTTAATAAATGTCTCTTCAATCTGTCTCGTTCGTTCGTTCGTTCGTTCGTTCTCACGCCAAAACCCCCACCTGTTTCACTTCGGTCTGTCGTTCTCGTTAGGTCAGTCACTCGTTCTTGGCAGAGTGAAGCAGAAGAAGCAGAGTGATTGGCTCTGTAGCCTAGGCAAAATGGGGACTTGAAACCTTTTCAACAATATAATCTTTCTGCCAAGCCTTTAAACATGTTTGTCGGCATAGCCTACTGGGTCTTTGTTCCTTTATGAATGAACACATTTTTAAAAAAGTAATGTCAAGGTGAATGAACACATTAGCTACTGCTGTTTTGTCTAAAAGTACACATAATCATGAAGTTGCAGCTATATTTGCGCTACAATTACAGTGTTGTGTTGACCGTTTTCACAAACGAGGAGCTGAGAACCTGCATTCCATGATTCACTGCTGAACTACGTTGTAGGCTACCGTAAATGCGAATGAACGAAAGAACGAACGATTCAGAACGAATCATCTTGGCGAACTGAACGACGCGAACTGTGTCATGAGAACGAACGACAAAATCCACCTCTAGTGCTTGAGTGTGTGTCTCTCTCTCTCTCTCTCTTTGTGTGTGTATGTGTCTGTTTGTGTGTGTGTCTTTTTCTTTCATTGTGTGTGTGTGTGTGTGTGATATCCTTGCTCTGACCCTAGACTATAGATCTAGAAACTTAATTTCCTCATCTTTGATTGCCTACTTACAAAAAAACTAGGGGAAAATGGCCCAACGACTGAGCAAGATAGACAATTTGGCGGCCATTTTGATATGCAAATTAGAAGGTCAAAAACTCACAATTTCGCTTGGGTTTTTTGGGTTCAGCACCCTTGAAATATGTAAAGTAGGCAAGTTCCCAACTTGTACCCATAAATACTCCTCACTTTCAATTTTTGGGTACATCCCGTCTACACTAACACTCAGTTTGTGCCGATACCTTAATAAATATTTTAAACAATAGCCTATTGTGTCTAAGATCTTCCGAGTCGTTTGGGGACAACATTTATCATGTTGGATGGTCAGACGGGTTGTGGGAATAGGGGTGTTTCATTAATAATACTATTATTAGTGTTTTTGTGTAACAGAGGTCGTTTCGCCCGCCGCTCACGACCCTCGAACCCGCCACCTCAACACACACCGTCATGGGAGTCGAACCAGAGACTTTCTAATGAGGAGACACAGCACTCCAAAAAATCCTCCATAGAAATACATGGGGTTAGTTTGTAATGCCAAAATGGCAGTTGTATTCACATATCCCACCCCTTCCGCGGAAAAACTTTAACATGTGAATACATTGAGCCAATCATGTGATGTGTTCTGAAGACATCGTACCAATCATGTGTTGTGATCTCGCCGCTGGTGTCATGAAGCCTTGCACAGGCACATTTCTGCCGAAATAGATGCCCAATAAGTGCCCAAAAAGCATTGCAATATGGCCACTAAGTGGAGGGACTTGCCTAAAAGGACTTTGGTCGAGCGCTCTAACCACTGAGCTAAAAGCCCAAAGGTTGTGAGGATTTACACGCCTCCGTTACACCAGAGACTTTCTAATGAGGAGACACAGCATTAAAAAAATCCTTCATAGAAATGCATGGGGTTAGTTTGTAACAGTTGTCTACACATATCACACCCCTTCCGCGGCAAAACGTCGACATGTGAATACATTGAGCCAATCATGTGCTGTGTTGTGAATACATTGAGCCAATAATGTGGTGTGTTGTGAAGACATCGTGCCCATCATGTGTTGTGATCTCGCCGCCGGAGCAAGATTGGTGTCATGGTGTTCTGCCGAAATACATGCCCGATGAGTGCCCAAAAAGCGTTGCAAAATGGCCGCTGAGTGGAGGGACTTGCCTTAAAGGACTTTGGTTACACCAGCCCAAGGTTGGTTACCAGTTGATCCAATATTAGTTTTGCAGATGGATAGTCCATCTTATACACACCAATTGAATTGAAATAGAAATGGTAAAGATTTGCAATTTTTTGTAATTATTCCATATTCAGTGTAGTCATTCCATATTAGAATGACCCCTGAAGTACAATACAAATGCAAGCATGAAACTTCAGAGTGTTACCTTTCATTTGAGGCCAAGGTTATGCTTATATGGTTCATATGCAGTAAGTATGTCAGTATGCATGTTGGATAATCAAAAGTCCTATGGGGAGTTTTCATAGGGCATTTTACAAAATGCATGAGCATACCTTGGCAAATAATGGTCTAAAGTACTCGTATTGTCATTTTATATTAATCTACTTTTGCACACACCTTCACAAGACCTGATGCTAGGACTCAAGTCCAGGGACTGATTAAACAGATATTGCCCCCTGTTCACAATATCAAAAAAGGCACCCCCCCTCCCACTGACTGCGATGCGCGTATGCACGTCTCTCTTTGCTGTCGCTGTGCAGGCTTGTGCACAATTTCACACAATGGGCCCACACAGAAATGATTTACAGCAGCTGTTTTTATTATTAGGCTGTAATCTCCCAGTGTGCTCTGCTGTCTAAACAGTCTGACAGACAGGGCGGTATTAAGCCAAAGGTGTGTGTGCGTGCAGACAGTGCACTGTAGCTTACAGATGCACAAAATAAAAACTTAGTGCTGTGCTGTCTTAACAGTCTGAACAGACTAGCCCAGTAGTCCCCAAACTACGGCCCGCCACCTCATTTTAGGTGGCCCCCCAAAATATGTCCGTGGTATATAGGATCCGGCCCGCACGGGAGTACGACATCGTCAAACTATAACCTCCGTAATTTCCCCCATTCATTCTCTATGGCGGGTCTTAACAGTACACATGTAATACGCTTTGTGTCCACTGGTGGTTGTTTTGGCGCTGTTTCGTGTTCGCCATCGAAAACGGAATGAAATGTATAGTAGGCCTACCTGCAAACAATGTAAGAGGCCTCTGCTGACTGCATCAGTGCTCAAAGTATTCTAAAAATGTATCAATTAATTGTTAATAACTAATTAACTTCTATTCAAGTCATAATTCTGAAACTTTCTGGTATAATTATTTTTATTTTTTATTCACTCATTCACATGTTCATACAGAGTTCACAAAGTTCTCATCAGGTGAGTGAAAGTTAGAATGGTGGTCATTTCAGATGTTTCTGCCACCACTTCATAAAACTCATAGTTTGAGAACTTTAAATTATTTGTAGGATATTGCTTGTTCACAACTTGAGCTGTGTAGCCTATGCAAAGTTCAGAGTTCAAAATATACTTTTGGGACTCCCTGCTTATAGTTTTGAGAATGCTATTATTTATTATTATTATTTCATTTGAGCTACATTTTACACTGATATGGCATGATGGCAATATAAACACAGTTAACAATGGTATTAAATTGGAATAGCCTATAGATTAAATGTAATGGAATATTCAACTAAAGTAGACTGCCTTTGTTCACAGCGCTAAGCTATTTATGGTTACTGATATACTCCGAGTCTCTGGCCCTCTCTTAGAGCCAGGCATAGTGAGCTGGCCCTCGGAAGAAAATGTTTGGGGACCACTGGACTAGCCTATGGAGGCAGAGAGAGAGGCATAAGTCTTAAAGGAGAAGTTCGGTGTGATATTGACCTAAAGTGTGTTGAAACATGATGCCGAGTGTGAACTTTTGTCTCATTGCTCATCTCGGCTTGTCTCCTGCACTCCGAAATCTGGCGCTAGTTAGCCGATGCTACCAACAGGTTTTCGATGGGGGTGCCTCGGGCATCGGCCTAGCAATGCAAATAAATCACTGTTTTACACCATTTACGAGACTCAAAGTAGCTCCACACTTCATTGGTAGACTTCCAAGGGCCCTGACATTTAAAACGAGACATTGAGAACTTTGAAAAAGCACTGGTAGTTTATTATGACCGCCGCTAGCGAAGCTAGCGAAGCGATCATATAAAGTGTTCAAATAGTAATATATTAACAGTAATTTATCAGAATAGTAATTCACTTTATATATATTTTTTATTTTTCTCTGAAATTTTAGGGAGGGTGTTCCTCCCTTTCCTCAATGAAGGAGCCTCCTGTCATGGACACATATACACGCACACACACACACACACACACAGGTACGCACATACCATCAGTATCGGCAATTACAACGGCCGATACATAATTACAAATTCAGTAGGATTAAAGGAAAACCAAATACTCATCATAATAATAATTTGGCTGCATTTCCAGTATTGGCGTCACGTAGTCGTTTGTCCACCAGATGGCGCATCTGTGAATTTTTATCGGACATGCTTGGTTTTTACTGCAGGTAGGCTACGTTAATCTTAAATTATATCAATAGCCTAGAGTAGGTAAAATAATGTTACCGTTAGCATTGGTTGAGTGATAGAGGCCAATTTGATTATTGATGTATTTGTAGAAAAACATAAATGCGGTTATAGGCTACCAAGAACATTGATAACAGCACTAATTGCATCTTTCGACTGTCATCTCATTTGCTTATAACCATAACCTAGGCTACTAACACGAGCTAAGTGAGTTAGCCACAACACGTTCGCTACGTGATGGTTTTCTAATGGAAAATATAGGCTACCTGAAAGATAACCTGATGATGCATCCTAAACACCGGGCTGGGACATTTAGCTCAAAGTCTCAAAAAGCATCTGAGTCAACGTTCATTCCCAAACACCAATATAGGCTACTTCAATCCTCTATTTTCAAAGGTAATTCAAGTAAGGAAGAGCATGGCTCAAAGTACAGTAACTAGGACTGAAACTACATACATTTGTCAAAGTGAATAATTTGTGTCAACTCGCCGCAATGTAGATTTATTAACGCACCCGTGATCTACATCTCCATTTAAACCAAATGTTTTAGAGCGCACGTTGAGAGATGTATCCAGGGCAGGGCTGTACCTAAACATATTTGTTGCACGTGCTACAAAAATCTAGCCTAGAAATCTAGACGCGCCCCTAGCGGCAGCGAATTACATTTGCTGCCAGGGCTAGTCTAGCAACTCTCCGTTGGCTTGTGAGCTCCAGAAATCGAAACTTAATCAGGCCAATGAAATCGTGTATAGAGTCGTTAGGTGGGCTTAACATAATGATTGATGGCAGAGTTGCAACGGTTTGGCTTGAATTCCCTGCTACTTGAAAACAAATAAGATGGATGATGCTGCTGGCGAACAGTGTGATCCGAGTTAAGCTTTTATTAAGTTGGCAAGCGTTTGAACCTAGCCAACTAGCTCGCTGGTGGGAAACGCATGGGACTCATAAGCGCTGCCGCTGTCCTATTGCGTGCAGAGGGAATTTGAAAGACAACTGATTATCCCGCCCCTCGGACTGAGCACAGCGAACGGTGAGTGTCCAGACCCTACATTTTAATGTGGGTCTGGCTCGTCAGGCTAACAAAAATCATTCTTTGCGATGGATGATTTAGTACCAACGTTACACCGGTCCAATACAGTTTTGCCTATGGCTATACCGTGAGACTGAGATGTTTTTTGTTTGTTCGAAGTGTGTGTTTAGGGTGTGAGAGGGGAGTCGATGTGCTTTGATTCCAGCTTGGTAGTAGTAGTCTATGCGATTAAAAAACATAAGTGTGTGAAGTATCCAAACAATGATAACGCTTTCATTATGGCTGCTTTAGCCATAGACCTTGAGCTACTGTACAGTGGGTTGGGTTCCATTTAGAAGTGTCGCTTTCCGTGATTCACACAGCTGCGTGAAATGTATTACTACTGATATGCAAAACTATTAACTTTTCGCCAAGAGGTGGCAGCTTAATTCCGCTTGATACTGTAAGCCATTGAATCCCAAAAGAGATTTCATTTGGGTCGCCAGCATAGCCTAGTGACAATTTATGTTGTGTAATAGGCCTAGCATAGGGCCTACCTTATATAGCTTATAATTTGTTAACAGTCACGGTTTTGTCATAACTCCCTCTATGCATTTTTGCATTTAGAATAGCTCTGAAACTGGGGGCGAACAAGTCGCTGGGCGCCAGTGCGTGGATATCTCAATTGCAAAATTAAACAATATTTCTATCGGGCGCCTACAATGGACTAGGCTGGGTGAACTCTGAATATGAACTAGATGACTAACCTTATGCATATGTAGAAGAAGAAACATTCACAAAAATCCATGACATGACCTCTCTTCTTGATAGCTGTTGAAAACTGCATGGAACTGACAGGGATTGTTTTGTTAAATAATAAATAAATAAATACATTATGCTGCTACCTTCTGCTTTTCCCAAATACAATGTAGCCTAAAGGTGTACCTTTCATCAGTCCAGTTGCAATGGATGGACTGTGATGAACTGCCCTACTTGTGATTGTTTAGATATTTTAAAGGTTTTATAACAATGCTACAAATGTTTTGGCAAGTGCTACAAATCTATTCACCTTTGCAGCACCAGTAGGCTACTTTGTGTGTGGCCCGCAAACACACATTCCAAACAAGCATACACAAAAGTTTCAAGAGTGGGGGATGGAGTAGAAGATGGAGACAAATTCATTTATATGATTTATTTTCGCGGAATGGATGTACAGGACTGAGCGGCGGTCATATTTTGTACCGCTATGCGGTACATCTAGTTTAATTTAAATTTAGACGATTTATACAGACAGTACCTTCAGGAAGTTTACCGTTCGCCGCCATCTTGAATTTAGTCACGATAAGTCGAGCAACGAGTACGAATGTACAGGTATGATAAGGGATCAGATTCCAAAAATAATTCCGTGGAAATGCATGGATTCCAGTTGCTTCCAGTAGCAGCACTTTAAGTGTCGCTGTCCTGATTAAGGTTGAAAATCAGTAGCACACTCGCTGTTTGCTGTTTGGTGGCAATTATTTATTTATTTATTTGGGGGTGTTACAAACTTCAAAATTCAAAATCACATTTTTTTCACAAATCGCACCCTGTCTATATGTTCAGGTAGAAAGCACTTTCCATCGGGGTGAAGAAAACTAGTGCTGTTAATGGAGCAGATGAGCTCATGTAATTAGTTTTTAATGAAGAAAGCTCATTATACTCAAATAACTATGTTGTATGATACACTTCCTGTCAGCACACTGTTGACAATATTGCAATCACAATATATGAAACATCACACGTAGCACTGAGGGAATGCAGGCACAGAGCTGATCTCAGATCAAGGACACTTGTTTATGTCCAGTCTACGTTCTAAGCAATTTTGAAAGTTCTCTCTACGGAAAGCCACAGAGCAAATGTGCTGTGCACTTTTTTTTATTACCTGCAAAATGCATTACAAAAAGTTCTGCCAGGAAAATCAACCATCAACAATCAATCATCAATTTATTGGGTAGACAATTTAGAGTATTAAAACACATTCCATACAGTGATTGAGACTGTGGATCTGAAGTATAGTTATTAATAAAGGCGTCTGCACTCTATCAAAGTCACAGAACAACTGTGCCAAGCACTTAGTTAGGAACAAAATTATTCATACCCCTGGCAAACATTGATTTAATGTACATTTTCTCTTTGTCAATATGCTTGTTATGACTGAAAATGACACTGCCACATGCCAAAATGTTGTAAGACAATGTGTTAGAAACATGGAATCAGAAATAGAAGCATTTTCCACTTTTTAAAACATTTTTATGAAAAATGGCATGTCCAAAATTATTCATACCCTTTTTAAATAATCAGTGGAAACATCTTTATTTGCCATCACAGCTCTCAAAATGGTTCTTATAATACCTTCCAAGCCTCTCCATGTCTCCACAATGATTGTAGACCACACCTTTGTAGCAGAAATCCGGGTTTTGAGGCAGGAACGATTCTTTGCCATCACTCTGGCCTTGTGCTCACTATTTTGACATTTTTATACCATTTTTCATGCCACACTTTTTTTATTCCATGTTTCTCCCATATTGTCTTACATTGTCTAACCTTTTGGCATGTGGCAGTGTCATTTTCAGTCATAACAAGTATATTGATAAAGAGAAAATCAACATTAAATCAATATTTGCCAGGGGTATGAATAATTTGATACATTATTTATTACATAGCTGTATGTATGTATGTATATATATATATATATATATATATATATATATATAATAAATAATGTATCAAATTATTATTTATTTATTACATAGCTGTATGTTTACATTAAATCAATATTTGCCAGGGGTATGAATAATTTGATACATTATTTATTACATAGCTGTATGTATATATATATATATATATATATATATATATATATATGCTCAGACACATAACACTCACTATAAATACACAGGCTCTCAAATACAAATACTCAGACATACTCACAAACACACTCTACTAGTGTTAATTTTGACACATATTTTTAATTTAGTCTTAGTCTTGTGACAAAATGTCCTTTTTAGTCTTTGTCATATTTAGTCATTCAAATATCATTTTAGTCAAGTTTTAGTCGACTAAAAGTCTCGTCATTTTAGTCTAGTTTTAGTCAAAAGAAAACTAAAGGTATCTTAGTCTTAGTCAGTTTTAGTCAAAACATTTTAGTCTTTTTTTATTATAACAAATTATTTCTGATTACCATTTGAGTCAAGTGTTTCACACATCTCAATTTTACAACAATATTGTGTGTCCACAGGGCTACTCGTCTGTTATAATTACTCATTTTTTGTCAGTCAGTATGTTTACATGCACAGGTAAGTCAAGTCAAGTTATAGCTCGGCTGGGATTTGACCATTGACTGGACCACTGTCATGATATTCGTAGACCAGTGTTTCTCAAAGTGTGGTCCGGGGACTACTGGTGGTCCGCAAGCTATCCCAAGTGGTCCGCGAGCAGACATGGTAAAATATAATATAGATGAGTTGTTTGCAATATTGAACTACTTTTATGTAAATCCAAACAGTTCTGCAACACTGTCTATGTAAGATATGCCAGTTTAAATCATACAGTATGAATCCTCTGACACAATAAGCAAAGTGCAAAGACAATAAGCAAGGTGGTTCAGTGAGTAGGCCTATTGTGTAGACTAATATACTGTTGAAGTTTTTAGCTAGGGTTTGTTAAGTGGTCCTTCGTCTGAAAAAGTTTGAGCAACACTGTCGTTGACCCAAATATTAATGTTTTACTCCGCCACGCTAGATGGCGATATGCGCCCAAACGCAACACATTCCCCAAACAAACTCTCCATCTTAGCCATAGCTAACTTGCTAGCGAACTTTCCATATTAGCTTGCTTGCTAGCAAACTTTGCATCATCAGTGTAACTAGTTAAATAGTTGACATTACATGCTGAACATTTTCGTATGGACATTCTGGGGGATGTTAATTTGTATCAGTGTTTCCCCTACAATGTATTCATCAGTGGTGCAGCGCCGCTCCTGAAATTCAAGCACCACTGCAAAAAAAGTTGCCTAATTAAAAAAAAAAATAAAATAGACGCAAGTGATCTTCAGGAACAGCTGCCGTTCGTTCAGGTTTCATGTCAACAAATAATAGTAGGCTAACGTTGAAGACGCAGTCAGGGATTCCACAGATCACGCTTGTTTGTGTTTATGTTTAAGTTTATTAGCAGACGCAATTTTGTGCAAAAAATGTAGCCTACATTATGTTAACCAAGGAACAAAATTAAACATGTGAGATAGCTTGCCCCTACCTTCAGTAGCCTATTCCCAGATAAATTCCACGCATTGTTTCGTTTTTGTTTGTGATATAGGCAATGCTTTCAAGCCCTGTGTTGCTAACATACCTAGTCTGTGAAACTAAGGTCTAGCTAGCCTATTGGTGGGTTTAATTGAATATGAGTAATAGGGCAACCATTTACATCTGAGATAGTTTGTAATTCCTGTAGAGCTCACCAAAATTATAGATATGATACAAGACACTTATCTGCTATAATCCAAGATAGATTTTCTTCCAGTTTTTCACCATGACATGGGAAACATAATTCATTTCATCCACATATTCTTATGCACCATGCACAACAACGCTACTAAGTTAGCTTAAAACCAAAGATTGTTAAGGCGGAGCAAGATACTTCGTCGTAGTTCATGTCTATGGGCGCGAAATGGGGATCGAATCCTGTCTGCATAAAGAGGCGTGTCGATGGCGTATTGACAATGTCACGTTGCAACCGACCAACAGCAGCTGCATAAATAACGGGTGCACACCTGATATAAGGTTGATTTTCTCCAGACTGGAATGCTCAAAAATGCTAAAAATGTACCTGAAATGTTCAGAAGGGTTTGAGGATCATGAAAACGTGCCCGAAATTCACATTCCTAACTCTATAGAACCAAGACCTTAGCATATGTGGTGAAATTCTGAGCTATGCCCATAGACTTCAATGGAGCAGTCGCTGCCTCTGCTCTGCATAAAGGGGGATTTTGATCCCCCCTCGTGCGATCCGGGTTCCCGGAAGTGGCTCCTGATGAAACATCTTGCTCCGCCTTAACAATCTTTGTTAAAACCGTGAGAATCAAGCAAGCCTCACGGGCGTCACAACATTAAAGTGACAGGCACTCAATTCGACTTCCACAGCACCAATACAGTGTAATGACATGAAAGAGAAGTCTATAGTTTATACAGTGCTGTACAAAAGTTAAGACACCCATGCTGAAATTGACTAAAGGGAGGAATAAAAAACATAGTTTGCCTTTTGTCTTAATAATAGGACATCAATTATTTTTTAATGTATCATGTATCGTAAATAAATACATTTTATTATATAAATAAATGTCTTAACTTATGCACAGCACTGTGTATTCTAAATAGTAATAGTTTGTACAGTGGCCTACAGTGTACAGTTGTACAGTGGCTAATTACTAATAATGTAAATGAAAAAGGTGAAAGAAAAACATGAATAATCCTGTTCAAGTACTGCAATAATCATGTTTTGTAAATGCTTGTGTTGATGGTTAGTCATAATTTGTAACTCAATCTGTCCATTTCTTTCACAAAATCCACCAGAAGTCACCATTGAAGGAGTAATTTTTTCATTTTTTTTGGGGTGGAGGGGCTTCCTACGATCAACAGCACCGCTGCTGGAAAAAGTCTAGGGGAAACACTGTGTATAAGAGAAGCTTCAACTTCTGGGTATGTAGCATTGTGGCATAAAGCTTAGATAGTTAGCTTGCTAACTCTGGCAGAAATCTCCGGTGTTCTTGTTCCATATAGTTTTGTGTTGCAGCCACAGGGTTACAGCAACAGCACGTAGACTAGCCTACAGGAAAGCTGTTGAGCATGAACTCATTCGGAATATTTTGAAAACGTAACAGCTAGATATTCTGTCTTCTCATTTTGTAGACGAAAATGAAGAGAGATTTTATCTTAGTTTTTATTTTTAAAAAGTCTCGTTTTTTAGTCTCGTCTTTTTTCGTCAACAATAATGCATCTTAAGATAGTCTTAGTCAGTGTCTCAGGACATTAATGGCGTCTCGTCATCGTCTCGTCTTAGTCATGAAACGAACATATTTCCTCTCGTCTCGTCAGACGAAATTAACACTAACTCAGACACACTCACTCTGGGCGTGTGTTAGAATAGGCCACCTGCTGCCAATACGCTTTTTATGCTTCTTAAATCTAAAAGGACAGTGCTTTACTGCAGCACGGTAGAGGTCTGCGTGGGACTGATTTTTCGGTCCCGCGCCCGTCCGCTCCTGCAATATTCTGTTCGCCCCTGCATTAATGTGTCATCTGTAACATGATGTCCCGCTCCCGCCTGCTCCAGATTTCAGTTTCTTGGTTCTGAATGTAGGCTAACAACTGAAGTAGGCCTAGTCTGGTGCCTTTTTCCTCTGTCATGCTTTCGATTTCGAATTTTGACAATGAGCAGCAGGAACAAATTGAACCCACATAAACGACAATATAGGCTATAGGCCTGCTATCCGTCAGTTATGCTTAAACCCCGTTTTTTAATGCTGCCTAACAGAACATCCAGCTGAACTATAGTTATGAACACTACTTTAATCATTTCCCTATTTAATTTTACGCACATATTTAATTTGCGGGAGTGCAGTGAATCATCGGTTTGTCACGCACCTGCGAACGCACCTCTCTCATCCCACCCGCTCCCGCAAAGAGATTTCAAAAGTTGTCCCGCGCCGCACTCATTTGAGTCAGGACCTGCGGGTCTACCGCGGGAGTGCAAACCTCTACAGCACGGCAAGTATCAACAATACTCTGGACACAGGAACAGCATGGAAGAGCTCAGGATCACACAAGGATCAGCAATGCAGGTCCATGATGCAGCAGAAGTATGCAGAGGGTACAAGGGTGCTGAAACCATTCAAAGGGCACAGACACACATTCATACACACACACAGACACACGTACACACACACACAGATGCTCTTTCTTTTTTGCTCAGATTCACTCATCTTCAGCAGATCTGTTGGGCATTGCTGTCTCTCAGTCTGAGGAATGTTCAGTATTAAAACCTTTCAGGGGAGGAGCTGCCCTGTCATTATGGGCTTTGGGTCATTATGGGCCATTGTGGGCATGTACTGTGGTCATGAAGACTGCAGAGGCTCCTGACAGCCTGCCCTCCACCAGTCACTTTCTCTGAGGCCCCTGGGGTAAATGGGGCACGGGTGTGGACCTCTCGGGTGCCCTGGGGTAACTGGGGAAGGGGGGAGGATGCGCAGCATCAGCCCTGAGAGCTGGGGTACCCGTGAGGCTGGTGTGTCTTTAGGATGTGGAGAGTGTAGAAGGCCCGTGGCCTGGGCACGTACATGACCCCAGGGTACCTCTTGCGCAGGACAGGGTCATGCCAGAGGAAGGCCACCCACAGCACCACCAGAGCCATGGCCACGGAGAAGCTGGAGAGCAGGAAGAGCCCGTTGCTGTTGAGGCCGAAGCCTCTGTGTCTCTGCTGCACCACCATGGCCGCCATGGCGAACAGAGTGAAGGTGAAGAGAATAAAGATCTGCCCCTCGGTTATCACGCACCTGGGAACAGGAAGAGAAAAGCCTGAGTGTTATTCTCAAGCCCCCTGCCTGACATGTGGACAGCTCGGACAGCAGGCCAGTAATGAAAACAAAATTCTTTACATAGAATTGTTCACTGAAATGCTCAGAATTTAGGGGTGGGCTTCTCCTAGCTTTATTTGTCATTGCAAAAAATACAGTGTATTAACAATGAAATTCAAGGTGCCACTCCTGATCAGTGCTTTTAAAAAGAAGAAATAATTAATAAAATATGTAACAAACAAACACCCCCATCCCCTACCTATATTTCACTCTCTCTTTTCTCTTTCTCACACACACTCACCCACCTCATATACAGCACACGTATTAAGAGATACAGACAATGATTTACTGACACCCTCCTATCCCTCCCAGACAACACACACCCTTCCGCACACATATGTGTAATCTAGCAGCAGGTTTCAGCATAAGAAAGTACAAAAATCCCTGTGGAAACCTCTGCCAGGCGGGTTAGGTTATACCTAGGAGATTATTAGGATTAAAATATATTAGGATATTAGCTATAACATCAAGATGTGGATTTTGGACAGAGAACATCTGAATGTTCCTACCACAAACTACCACTGTGCAAGTCTGGAAAAGAAGTTCATTTTACAAGATTCAAATCCACTGAAAGACTTGTGAGTCTGGGAAAATGTAGGCTTGTACCCAGGGGGCAAAACTCCCATTTTGTGTAATTTTCCAATTTACTGTTACAGTAATTACAATTACATGCTGCAGAACCACCTAATTTGTTACATAAACACAGTTTCCCATAACACATAGTAGCGTAGCCACTACTCTTAAGCATCTAATATACTGTATCTAGATTTATTTAAACAAATGTTTCTGGATTAACATATCCTGTCTCTGGATGGCTCTTAAATATAATGGATGATGCTATTCTGCAGTTCAAACTACTGCAAATGGACTGACCAGTAAAAGAGAGCACTAGGCCCAAGAAGTAGCCAGGCTGAGTACGGCATGCTTCTCTCCTCCTCGCTGTGTGTGAAGCAGCCGGTGAAGTACAGGAAGAGGATGAGGAGGAAGGGGACTCCCCTGAAGAAGAGTAAGAGCGGTTACTGAAACAGAGAAAGTTTGGATTCTAAACAAATCACAAAGTATGCACTGCAAAACCTTGGGTATCACGTACCACATGACATGACCAAGGCCCTCGTCATAGTAAGACACAAGTTCAAAAGAGTAAATCTGAAACAAACAGAACATTTCCAGGTCACTTTAGTCCAGTCCAGGGCAGAGGACTGGGGGTAGGCTTGGTTCTATGGTACGAGTGTTCGGGGCATGATGACAGGGACAGGGTTCTATGGTACCAGTGTTTTGGGCGTGACGTTCTGGATGATAGGGTTCTCCCGCAAGGGCAGGTGTGGCTGGTACCCACTGAGGATGAGGCGCTGGGTGATAGAGTCACCCACCAGGTGCATGCTGGTTCCCATGGCAAAGATGATGATGCTCAGTTGCATGGCAGAGTGGGGCAGCATCTTGGGGCTCCGCTGGGTGATCTTAAAAAGGAAACAGCAGTCCGTCACACAGGAAACAGCAGTCACTCTCACAGGAAACTCTGCATTCACACAGGAAACAGCAGTCAGTCAGTCAGTCAGTCTTAATTTGCGCTAATAAGTTTTCTATCGCTCATTTGCACGTCAATCATATGTCATCATATGTCATATGATAACATATGTCACTGCAGGAAACTTAGTCACATACAGGAAACTCAGCAGTCACTCACACAGGAAACAGCTGTCAGTCACACAGGAAACCCAACAGTCAGTCACACAGGAAACTCCGCAGACAGTCAGTCACACAGGAAACCCAACAGTCAGTCACACAGGAAACCCAACAGTCAGTCACACAGGAAACCCAACAGTCAGTCACACAGGAAACCCAACAGTCAGTCACACAGGAAACCCAACAGTCAGTCACACAGGAAACCCAACAGTCAGTCACACAGGAAACCCAACAGTCAGTCACACAGGAAACCCAACAGTCAGTCACACAGGAAACCCAACAGTCAGTCACACAGGAAACCCAACAGTCAGTCACACAGGAAACCCAACAGTCAGTCACACAGGAAACCCAACAGTCAGTCACACAGGAAACCCAACAGTCAGTCACACAGGAAACCCAACAGTCAGTCACACAGGAAACTCCAACAGTCAGTCACACAGGAAACCCAACAGTCAGTCACACAGGAAACCCAACAGTCAGTCACACAGGAAACCCAATAGTCACATACAGGAAACTCAGCAGTCAGTCACATACAGGAAACTCAGCAGTCACTCACACAGGAAACAGCTGTCAGTCACACAGGAAACCCAACAGTCAGTCACACAGGAAACTCCGCAGGCTCACAGGAAACCTATGCAGCAAACAGCTCTCAGTCACACAAGAAATAGCAGTCAGTCACATAGGAAATTCAGGCACTGAGGGCTCCATAGAGGTGTGTGCGGTGTGAGGGCAGATGGGAAGGGTACTGTAGCTGTATGGGTGTGAGAGCACAGATAATGTTCCTTTTGCACACATACCGGTACACCCTGCTAAGGTCAGTACCTTTAGTAGCAGCAGAGCAGTGAGGAGGTTGGAGGCCAGGTGGATGTAGTCTGCAGGACTGGGCCTGTTCGGAGGACACCACTCCACTGGACACATAATCTGACCAAATAAACAATCACTTAGCGTTGGACATGTAGTACAGGTGTGACGGCACGCAGTGTCACGTAGTGCAAGACAAATAAGTAAACCAAATCTAACATTAATAAGAGGGAGTACTCACTATGACAATTGCCCTTCCACAGTAAAGCAGCCAGTTCTGCATGGTGAAGTACAACCAGAGGTTTAAGTGGAAGGGCGGATTCCTCAAGGAGACGTCTGGGAGGCCGAGTCTGCCACATCCGACATTATACAGAACAGTGAGCCATGGAGCTTGGGAAAGGCCAGTATGAACATAATCTGGGAGGTTCCTTCTCCTCCTTGATATCAACAAATGAGCCTCTACATTTAGGTTACATCTTGCAAAATGTTATGATACCTACCACATCAACACTTTCAAATACAAATCTTATATCAATCAGAGTTAGCCATCACATGAAATAGCAAGCAAAAAATAAAATCAACACAACTTGAATTCCAAAACCAGAGGTACAACAATTTGAAACAAAACCAAGAAATGGTTGTATTGGACCTGCAAAACTGTGGCCAGCTCTGTGCATGTAAGGAAAAGCTCAGAGCATCTGATACGGCAGTGCAGTGCAGTGCTCAAGAGAGTAGCTCTGAGCCTCTAGACCGCAGTACATCTTTCCAACAGCAGGTGGAAGCACGGGCCCAGCCGTGGCAAGGGGTCAGGGCTGGCGTGAGGTGGAGGTCGGGACACCCGGTCACCTCCCCTTTAAACCCTCATCTGCAGCTCTAAGCCCTCATCTGCAGCGTTAAAGCCCCATTCGCTCACAACTGCTTTGGTCATCTATCAGCACCATCCCATGTGTGTCTGTGTGTGTTAAGTTTTGTGATTTTTTTCTGTAGTGATGTTATGTACGTGTGTATCTGCATGTATGGTACTGAAACACTGTACCCATATGCAACGCTTGCTCTAAGTATAAGTATACTCTTTTGATCCTGTGAGGGAAATTTGGTCTGACCATGCTGCGTCACAAGAGTGACTTGTTATTCACTGAGAGGACAAGATTTCAAGTTTTGGGGTGGCTGCTGAATTGCCTGCTAATCCCTTTGCAATGTTTGAATGCTGAGCTTTTTCAACCCCTGCAGTGCAAAAACAAACTATAATCCCCTCCGATCTGTTTCTGTTAAATCCTCACCAAACAAGTCTCCTGCTACAAGGAGGAAAGGTTAGTGTGGGCAGGGTGTGAGCAAACAGCGACTAGCCTGCCCACTCGGAATAGAATAACTTGCAAAACAGAGTATTCATCTTCCCTCCTCACAACAAGCCTCTCAACACATCTGGTCTCTTCCTGTCTGGGCTATACGTATTGCACTAAGCAAATACATTTATCCAAAATAAATCCTTTGATAGTTTTAACCCACTGGACCATTCCCTTATCTTTTCATTCAGGCTGCATTTCCATAAACTAGATAAAAGGAAATATATAGACAGAAAATGTAAAGGTTCAATGTAAAAGTAATAAAGAAGTAAAGAAATTCAAACCTATATGGTACAGAGTTGGGTCGTTTCCGTATTGTACCATAGCATCCTTTGCCATGTGCCGTGAAGACATCCTTTAAGAGTACCTTTTCAGACCGGTTTGTGTTGATTTGCATCCCGGATCCTATTCAACCAAGCGGTGATTGAGAATTTTGCTGATGAAAAATTACTTCATAAAGGATAACAGGAGCAGTTCTCTCTCTTTTCCTGTTCTCAAAATCAGAAATGGATGCGTATCCCACCACACGCTGAATTGAAATGACATCCAATATCTGTAGTTTTTGTTTCCACTCCAGCAGTTGCAGGTTGTTTTTGAATTGCTGTAAATTCCATAAGCACCATTTGCATGTTCTCCCTGTTAACGCATCATCCGAGGGACAGAAGAGGGGAAGTGCTGTACACTGAGGATAAACGTTAAGCTGTAATCCTCCATGGAGCCACCCGCCCATTTTCAAAAGCTAAAAATAATAATAATAATATAGTAACCAGACAAATAAAGCTCAAACTATAATTAATAATATTCAAATACAGACTTCCCCTTTAAGTCCTATGTGTGCACTCATTCATTTAAAATGAAACAAACTATTTTTACATTTAAATACATAGTGAACTGAACTTGTTAAGTACACTTTTGAAATCCTCCATAAATGTGCCAATATGTTCCAAGCCCACTGAGGATACATAGGCATCCTTGAAAGTTCTGTGAAATGAAGGACTTTGTCCTTAGTAGAATTTGATGGATGCTTGACATTGGAGCAGTGCTTCAACAAGATTCGATGACATCCTTGAAAAAGCAATTGAAGGATTCCTTGAAGGACATTGAGAAACGGTCTATGTATACCACCAGGCTAATACTTCCCCTGTAAGTCCTATGTGTGTATCACCAGCCTAATAGGCTCTGTCCTATTCATGGGACATCCAGTGAAAACGATCAAACGCCATGTGTGAGTCAGAGGCATAGACAGTAAAAGAAATGGGATTCCTTTCAATGGGAGGGCATTGAGTCAAATAGAACGATTTTTCAGTTGGTCCCCCAGTACTGGGCGAGACTCACACTTAACTTCGCGGTATAGCCATCGAACAGGAATCTTGTAACTCATATGATAGATACACAGAAATTCTTCACACACTTCCCTGCAAAGTCATCAAAGTTAAACATTTATTTATGTATTATTAGGCTATTAATATCATCCTCACCAAGCGTGTTAATGTTGAAGCTACCATACATGACCATCTTCAAAAACAGTCAACAAAACAAAAAGTTATAGCCTTGAAGCTAATCTTTTTTCCACTTTTCCATCCACGGTCAATCCGGCCGAAAACCCTGTAATGATTAGTGCCGCTTTTTAAAAAAATAAGTTTTTTTTATTATTATTAGGTTGCCTCTGTGTAATTTTACCCCGAGCTAGTAAAATGATCTTTGGCTTTACCTTAACATTGGCATATGCTAGGTTTTGCTTATGAGTTACCGCCATAGACAGTAAGGTGGACTGAGCTTCTTATCCAAACAATACGGTTATCTCCCCTACGGCGAAAAGAGAGATTGTGAGCTTCCCTCCAACTGAACAAGACGGGGTCGGATGAGGTAGTGGAGTCTGTTTTTCCTTTGTAGTGTTTATGTGGATTTACAATATGCACAGGATATATGTTATATGAAGTTATGGTATTTCAAAAATCCTAGAATGAATGGACTTCTATGGAGTTAGTCATCCAGCCTTTGATTCTTCTCGTCCCCCTTGGTCAGAGGTCGGAAACTGGGGCTAGATTTTGCTAACAGAGTTGGCCAGTTAGGGGCTTGTCATCACTTTTGTCGTCATGTTGTAGTTCATTTGTAGTCCATGTGGCCTTTCATGTCCAACAGTTTTAATGTGAACTTGGGAATTTGCCGTTTTTGTCACCTGAAAGCTGCATATCTTTCTTTCACAAGCGTCTTACACTATATTTTAAGCAAATACAGTTGTTTATTTAGGATTAGTGAGCGTATGTTTAAACCTTTGTTGTGGCATCCATGATTGTCACACATTCCAACGGAAAAGCACATGAACACTCGCTGTGGGAAAAACAAAGTAATCACGGGGGCCGTCTTTGTCATTCCCAGGTGCCATGAATTCACCATGCACTAGCGTAGTGACGAACTTCCGTTATTGTCTAGAAGTTTGTATATCCATTTCCTGTTTGCTGTCAATAAACACCTGAAGATGAGTGCTTCAGTTGTGCCAAAACGTGTCCTCAGTCACCCTGTAAGTTCAATGTGTGCACCAGCCTAATACTTCCCCTGTAAGTGTAATGCGTGCACCAGCCTAATACTTCCCCTGTAAGTATAATGCGTGCACCAGCCTAGTTCGGGTCCCAGATGATGACTTGATGTTGCATGTCGTGCCCTTGGACAAGGCACGTCATCTGCATTGTCTCAGTCCGTCCAGCTGTAAAATGGGTACCAGCTTTTGATGGGGGATACCTGCAATGGACTGGTATCCCGTCTAGGAGGAGTCTAGCTCTCGTCTGCTTAGCACCACGGAAACAGGAAAGTCCAATGTGAGACCAATACTTCCCATGTAAGTTCAAGGTGTGCACCAGCCTAATGCTTCCCCTGTAAGTCCTATGTGTGTATCTCCAGCCTAAAAGGGGCTTCACATTATATGCGGCATGCGCTGCGCTGACCGCTAGGTTGCATTTGGTTGAGATAATGTCCCAAAGATTTTTGTTGTGGTGGCCGCTGGGTTCAGTGCAAAAGACCTATGATTTACAGCATGCCGTGGTCAAAGTTCGACATGGTTCAACTTTGACCGCGGCACGCGCAAGAGCGGCTAAGGGGCAAAATGCTGCAGTGGCAGACCAGTTCTTGCACACGCAAGCCATTGACAATAATGGGTTTCATAGCGCAGCGCTGCCGCTTGCACGTGTACAATGTGAAGCCCCCTTAATGCTTCCCCTGTAAGTCCAATGTGTGCACCAGCCTAATACTTCCCCTGTAAGGCCTATGCGTGCACCAGCCTAATGCTTCCCCTGTAAGTCTTATGTGTGCACCAGCCTAATGCTTCCCCTGTAAGTCTTATGTGTGCACCAGCCATCTCATGACCTTATTTGCTTCCTCTCTCCTTGGTCTTTCCTCCTCCTTGTGCCCTTGAAAAGCTTGACGTCATCGAGGATGTCTCATCTGTCTAACTGCTACCAGGAGAGAAGAGAAAGGAGAGAGAACAGATACATGAGGAAGCAGAGGTGCATCTTACATGGAAGCATTTTCAGTCAGAATGCGCAATAATATGCTTGACTCATCATCAACTACAATGACAACTTTATCAAAAAGTTGATGCTTGTTTTGCCAATGGATTGTGTTTAAATAACAATCACTCGTCCTGAGAACAGCCAAAGATGAACTCATTCACAGTATCAATACCAAATCATTCTATGTGTTCACAGGATGTTTTTAGGCTTTTGTAGATCAATATTCTCTGCGATTTCCACAGATTTAAAAATAAAGTCGCCTCCATTTGGTTTGAAATAATTTAAACTTTTTAATATGCTGTTTTTGGGTCGGTTCAGCATACAAATTCCATTTATTGTTTCAACCAAGCTCTGATTATACGCAATAATGTTTTGATGATTAATCTTATTCCCTAATTCCGTACACTATTATGACAAGGTGGTGAAGCTGCCGCATCATCAGTAACTGACCTCTCTTAAAAGTGATGTGTCAGTGAGCAGAATATCTTATGTCTCATATCTGTCTGTCCTTCCATCTGTACTGCATTGCTTCCTCGTTTCTTTCACATGATTGATTTGGAGGAGGGGCTAGGAAATAAGGAAGGAAGAGAGAATGAACAAATACGAGAAATGAGAAGAAGACTATGGTGGAGCATGCGGAATGGTGGAGCATGTGTAGTAGCCTATGGCACAAGAAAATTGCTAGAGAATTGCCAGCGGAAAGGTGTGATGAAATGCAATAAGTGGGTTGACCCAGGTTGGACAGCCCACACATCACTGGTGGCCACTAAGCATAGACTACTGTATTTGTTATCACTGGTGACCACTAAGCATAGACTATTTGTTATCACTGGTGGCCACCACTAAGCATAGACTATTTGTTTTCCATGATCAGTTGGTGGCCACCACTAAGCATAGACTATTTGTTATCACTGGTGGCCACCACTAAGCATAGACTATTTGTTTTCCATGATCAGTTGGTGGCCACCACTAAGCATAGACTATTTGGTTATAGACTATTTGTTTTCCATGATCAGTTGGTGGCCACCACTAAGCATAGACTATTTGTTATCACTGATGGCCACCACTAAGCATATTGTAGGCTATTTGTTTTTCATAATTAATTGTATGTTAGCCTAATAGCAACACATTTTAGGCTCTAAACATGATAATACACCAACATGTCTCATAATATTCTGAACATCCATTTAATCTGAAACTTTGTAGTCAATGACACACTGCCATATAGGCTTAGGCCAGCAGTTTTCAAATGGTGAGACATGCCTCCCCTAGGGGGTGCCAAAGAGCCTCAGGGAGGTGCAGCACAACGGCTCTCATCTGTACTGTGCTGTACTGCTGCGTGTTATTGTGAGTGTTTTCTTTGTGGGTTTAAAAGATGTATCGCTTTTTAGTGACTACAGTACATATATCTATGGTAAGAGAGAAGACTGGGCCAAACAAAAATGTAGGAAGTATGACCATGATTATTTAAAGTTTGTATTTTCGTGGACCGGGGCTGATGATGCTCTGCAAAAAGGTATAATACATTTTTTTGGTGATTTATCTCAATCTCACAATGAAAACAATGATGAAAAGTGCAACCTTTTATTTTTTTATATACCTGTTTTTATACCAACTTCACCAGGGGTGCCATTCATTCTGGAGGGCACTGTATGTAGGGAGGCTTATATTCACCCAATTTGAAAACCCCTGGCCTCGGTCCTTTATGGAAAATCCTATTGAAAATGGTGAATTTTAGGAAAAGTTCCTAAGCAATCCAGAGGTACATGCTTGCTCATCTTCACTGCCATTAACAAATCACAGATAACTGTGAATAGCTCTAACCTATAGGCCTAGATAACCTTTAGTGTGAGTGACATACTGTACCTAGGCCCTACCTAACATGGAAAAAGCTGACAGTTTCAGGGCCGGCTCTTGGCAGGGGCCAGGGTGGGCTAAGCATTGTGTCTTGCCCACCCAAACAAAATCAAGAATTGTTTTTATTTTGGTCAGCCAATACACAGATTTTTCAGTTGGGCATTTGTGCAGTGTGCAACAAAACCCAGCTTGGACGTAGAGGAGTATTGACAAATAAGGCTTTTAAATTTGTGTTTTCAAAATAATCTTTAAAAATGGACAGAATGTATTTTTTTGAAGTTGGAAGACTGTTAAAGTCTTAATGGCTGTGCAACATTTAGCCTACAGGGGGTTAATACATTTTTAGAGTGTAGGCCTATTTGCAATTTCACCACCCAAAAAATACCAGGTGGCACAACCAAAAGCTTCTAAAAAAACACACAGACTTATTTGTTTTGGTAAGTATACCTGAGAGTGTTTACAGTGCTTAACTAACACATTATTTTAATGTGAGTTCAATAGATTGGGCACTGACAGGGATGAATAGGAAAGATAGGTAGGCGAAAATGTATCGTCGGAGAATCGGAAAACGAGACGTACACTTCCGGGGTTTCTTGTGCGTGATTTTCACCAGCTTCACCAAAGGTGGCAAAGGTTAAAGGTAGCTGGAAGTGTTTTAATCTCAAGTCAGAAGCTAGTTACTGGCTAGCTATCTACCTGCAGTTATCGAACACGTTACCATAGTATAATATATGTAGTCCAAGTGAATTACGCAGAGTCGTTAAACGAAAGGTTTGACAGCAAAGACAGTAGCAGCTAGAACTACTTCACAGGCTAACATTAGGATTCGGTCGTGGTGATAGTTACTAAGCTAATATTTCGTAGCTGGTAGCTTGCTAGCTCCAGACGCTTCGCTTCGCTAGATGCTTGTTTAAAGCAAACCATACAAGTTGTCAAGCTAACAACTCGAGTGGATGAGGCAAGTGAACTCTTGCAAGATTCATTAAATTTGTGCGGTTTTTCGTTTAACGTAAACCGTTCCAACGATAACGAGACACTTTCAAAGTAAGCTATCATACCAGCACCGTTTCCTGTTGGCTATCCAGCCAAACGACAGGACAGGCTAACTTGAACTAGCAGCTAGCTGATGTTTACTGATTAACATAGAAGCTAAGCTTGGTCGAGCGACTTTTAACCTGCAAAGATGTTACTTCGCCTCAACAGAAAATCGGTGGACCAGTGACTTTCACTTGCGTTATTGATCTTGATTGTACATTTTAATGGGAGGCGAGCTGCTTATCGGTGCAACCCGTGGGCGATACTTGTGGAGACGAAGGAAGTGCCACTGTCCTGAATGGAGTCGCTGGCCGGGTATGTTTACAAAGCGGCTAGCGAGGGCAGAGTCTTGACATTAGCCGCACTGCTGCTGAACCACTCAGAGACCGAAACGCGATACTTACTCAACTATGTAACTCATCTCGCCGGCCAGCGGTCTACCCCGCTCATTATAGCTGCTCGCAACGGTCATGAAAAAGTTGTGCGGTTTCTTCTGGATCACTACAGAGTGGACACGGAACAGACGGGCACTGTAAGATTTGATGGGTTAGTATTTGTTGTCTTTTATTTCTATGACTTTTGTGACCTCCAGTATCCTGTCATGAGTAAAACACTACGAGGTTTTCCTGGTCGGTGTTTTTGGCGGCAGGCTGATTGATGTGTGTCTGTATGTTTGTCAGATACGTGATTGATGGAGCCACGGCCCTGTGGTGCGCTGCAGGGGCGGGTCACTTTGAGGTGGTTCAGCTCCTGGTGTCCCACAGTGCCAATGTCAACCACACCACCGTCACCAACTCCACCCCGCTGCGAGCCGCCTGCTTCGATGGACGCCTCGACATTGTACGCTACTTGGTTGAGCACCTGGCGGACATTAGCATTGCTAATAAGTACGACAATACCTGCCTGATGATCGCCGCCTACAAGGGCCACTCGGACGTGGTGGACTTCCTGCTGGAGCGGGGAGCCAATCCCAATGCCAAGGCCCACTGTGGCGCCACCGCCCTGCACTTCGCTGCCGAGGCCGGCCACCTGGACATCGTGAAGGCACTGGTGCAGCGACATGCCTCCATGGTGCTGAATGGCCACGGCATGACACCACTGAAGGTGGCGGCAGAGAGCTGCAAGGCGGACGTGGTGGAGCTGCTGCTGCAGCATACGGACTGCGACGCTGGAGAGCCGCATCGAGGCGCTCGAGCTGCTCGGTGCCTCCTTTGCCAACGATCGCGAGTACTACGACATCCTCAAGACCTACCACTACCTGTACCTGGCCATGCTGGAGCGCATGCGCGACCACGAGCACCCCGTCGTCAAGTCCCAGCTGCCCCCCGTGCCGGCCTACGGCGGCCGTAGCGAGTGCCAAAGCCTGACTGAGCTGGAAGCCATCCGGCTGGACCACGACGCGCTGCACATGGAGGGCCTGAAGGTGCGCGAGCGCATCCTGGGCTCTGAGAACATCGACGTGTCGCACCCGATCATCTACCGCGGCGCCGTCTACGCAGACAACATGGAGTTTGACCGCTGCATCAAGCTGTGGCTCCACGCGCTGCACCTGCGCCAGAGAAGCAACCGCAACACGCACAAGGACCTGCTGCGTTTTGCCCAGGTGTTCTCCCAGATGGTGCACCTGAAGGAGACGGTGCAGCCGGCCGACGTGGAGCAGGTGCTGAGCTGCAGCGTGCTGGAGATCCAGCGGAGCATGGCCCGCATGGAGAGCACACCGGAGCCCGAGCTGCCCGCCGCCACCGACAACCTGGAGTCCAACATCTTCACCTTCCTCTACCTGCTCTGCATCTCCACGCACACGCAGTGCAGCGCGGCCCAGCGCGCCTGCATCAACAAGCATGTCTACCAGCTGCTGCAGTTGGACCCGCGCTCGCGAGAGGGCTCCTCGCTGCTGCACCTGGCCATCAGCTCCAGCACGCCCGTCGACGACTTCCACACCAACGACGTGTGCAGCTTCCCCAACGCACAGGTCACCAAGCTGCTGCTCGACTGCGGAGCCCAGGTGAACGCCGTGGACAACGAGGGCAACAGCCCTCTGCACATCATCGTGCAGTACAACCGGCCAATTAGCGACTTCCTGACGCTGCACGCCATCATCATCAGCCTGGTGGAGTCCGGCGCCCACACGGACATGACCAACAAGCAGAAGAAGACGCCGCTGGACAAGAGCACCACCGGCGTCTCCGAGATCCTGCTCAAGACGCAGATGAAGATGAGCCTGAAGTGCCTGGCCGCTCGAGCCGTGAGGCAGCACCACATCACCTACCGCAACCAGATCCCACGCACGCTCGAGGAGTTTGTGGAGTTCCACTGAAACGGTGACTCTTTTATACGAGAGCGCGTTGGCCTAGAGTTCCTCTGCCACACAGCTGACTTTTGTTTTATATGAGCCCATGCTCTACTAAATCCAGTGGTGCTGAAGATGCTGTTTTCTGGTTCTTTTTGCCATATGTCTAAAATGCACACACCTGGCTCATGTGTGAAGGACTGCTTGTTTTAAAGGACTGAGCCAGGTGGGTCTGTGTGTGTGAGGACTGTGCCAGGTGCATTCTCCTGTGTCTGTGTGTGTGTGTGTGTGTGTGTGTGTGTGAGAGAGAGAGAGGGCCTGTGCCGGGTGAAATGTCTGTAGTGGCAGCTCGCTATTCGTTCCCACCCAGGTGAATGTGTTCTGTCTGGAAGCCATTTGCACACTTCATCCCGGGTTACTGGTGTGTCCTTTAACAGGTGTGTGTATGAAAGGTGTGACCTGCCAGGTCATGTCCCCACCAGCGCTGTCTGACCCCTGTGAGGGCTGACCTCTAGATGGCCGCAGCAGGAGAGACCTCCACTGCACCATCAGCCTACTCGGGCTGCTCTTAGCTTTTAACAACTGGTTTTATGATTATCCTTTGGTATATTTGAAATACATACTTTGGAATATTTTGTTTTAAAAAAATGTTTATTAAATTATATCAGAAAATCAACTATTGGACAAAAGAAATCCAACTTGAGTTGCCATGGAGTGCTTGCTTCGTCTGTGTGTTGAATGCAGAGGTGCAAAAGGTCCTCTCCTCCCCTCCCCTCCCCTCCCCTCCCCTCTAAGCACTCCTCTCCTCTCTTTGGTGATCAGGCTTGTGTGTGTGTGTGTGTGTGTGAGCAAGCGAGCGAGAGAGAGGGCGCGCGCAAGCATGTGTGCGTGTGTCAGAGAGAGAGAGAGAGACTGAGACAGCCACCTCAGAGAGACAGCATCCTTCAAGCTGTCAAGAGTGAGAACAGATTCGAATGTGTCCATGTCATTGTGAAGGATCAGGAAGACAGAAAAAGTGTATGTGTATGTGCTGAGCATTGCTTTGAATGTAGAAGCTCCCCCCCCCTCTTTTCACCAGCCATGGTGTCCCTATTGCTTGAGATTGTACCGCCTGAATGTGTCGCGCTGAGGTGGAGGAGAGGTCTGCTTCCCCACACACATGGGAGACAACTCCAGGCGGAACAATAATGTGTTCTATTTATTGCTAACTTTTTGGGTTGGTTTGCCTGGTCTTTATTCCTTTTTTTTTATTTTGGAGACCTTGTAATTAACAATTACATCTAAGATGCTATGAATGAGAGATTTTAATTTAAAGGTTTGACAACCAAAGGACTGACTTTCTTTATATATATTATCCTTACATCGCCAAACTCCCACCAGTGTTCAGATTGTCATGGAGAGATTGTCATGTTGATTTGTGTCTGTGCTCAGTGTTGGACGACATGGTCAGTGTCTGTGCTCTCAGGGTGGGAGGACATGGTCCTTGTCTGTGCTCCAGCAGAGATGGATTGTCACACTACAGCTGTTTGTTTTCTTAATAAATGAGACCTCATCATTGGCTCCTTTCTCCGTTTATAGCACAACTCCTGACGCCTGTGTGTGTGTTTGTTTGTTTGTGTGTGTGAGAAATTAGTGTGGACTTATACTGTATAACAGCACACTGCTGTTTTGCTACCAGGTCTCTGTACTACAGACAGAAATGGAAATTATATGTGAATGCATCATAAGGCTCACTGAGATTTGTCTCTAAGGCTACACAAAGACTGCTGTCTGCACTTTTGGGTCCTCGGCTGAGTTTGAAAGGGAGGAATCAAACAGACCTTTAAGACTGGGCTTACCTTACGACTAGTTACAGTGCATGAAAATGCACTGTTCTGTTATCCGAAGTATTCTTCTTATTATTATTCTTCCCACCAAATTTCTGCGTGTAATTCAGCTTCAACCGTTTAACGTAGAAACTTTGTTCAAACTTTGTAACGTAGGTCTTGAAAAGGACACTTGAGGAATGTATTTTTCACTTTTGTTAACTTTATACTTTCTGAGATATTAACAAAAAACAAGCTTATTTTTCCCCATAGACTTTACATTAGCACTATGACATCACAATGGACTAATTAACTTGATTTGCACCTGTATCAACCTCCAGCTGCTCAACTAGGACCCATCAAAGGGCCAGTTAAACTGATTGCACCTGTATCAACTGCTTTCTGCTTAACTAGGCCAACTCTGTGTCTCCATTCTACAAGAATATAAGGCACATTCCATCCAACTTTCTATCCATTCATCCTCTTCAAACCATTCACTCATCCACCTATTAAACTATCCATCAACATCCATTAAACAATCTGCCTGTCAACATCCATTCAACTTTCTGTCTATCAACACCCATTACACTATCTACATTCAACTTTTGAACTATATACTCTGTCTCAGGCTTTTAAGCATACAATCTGGCTCTCTTAAGACTACTATTTCCTCTGCCCACAACTGTTTCAAAATAAATGTCCTCACTACAATAATTCACTATTAAATAATTTAACTATTTAAACTACTCAACTATTTAACTGTTCAGCCATTTCAACTGTCAGTTGTTATCAACTATGACTCCTGCCAACTGTTTCCAAATAAAAGTTTGTTTGGCATTTTATGTTAATATACAGTATGTTTATATTTTCATGCACTGGTAATTTCCTCGAAATTACATTTTCTAGTTTTAAATAACATTCAGTTGCAGAAGGGCTTGGATTTGAATTCCGTGTTGTTTGTAGTTGAACACAGCATGACCACTGTTAAAGAGGCACATTTGTGCATTTTCCAACATAAAAACCCTGACAGATGAGCAACAGTAGAACTAGCCCTTTGTTTAGATGGTGCTTGGCCACAAGCGTTCAGTCTGCATGGCTCGATGGTGTTTTATGCCCCCAACGTCGTCTTCCAGGCAACACTGCCACCGTCGACTTAAAGGCACCTTATCCTAAACCTAACCCCAACCTTAACCCATGGATTACCATAGCGCCTTCCAGGCAGCGCTGCCTTGAAGACAATGTTGGGGGCAAACAGAAATGTCTGCATGCCAGCTCTATGGGTTTCACACCAGCCATGCCAGCTGTAAGGGTCTTACCTAAGATGCTTCATTGCACATCTTCCATCAAATGGAGAGGCTTAGCCCTCTTAAACTAGCCTGTGAGATGTCTGCCATCGCCCATACACAGGACCTTTGTGGGACGTTTAGAGACGCATAATGAACACACACACTTTTGTGTACATAGGGCATGCACAATGTAGGGTACTGCAATGTGGCTGTGTGGCACACACTATCATATTGTCTACTAAAAGCACAAGGTAATAATAGTTTTGCAAAATTGTTTTTACAGTTTAATAATAATGCCTCTCATTGTGAACTGTGCTTCCCTTTTTGTGTTAGTGGGTAACACTATAAGTTATTTACATTCTTCAAGTTTGTCTTAATATACATTGAAAAGTGCATCAATATAACATACATTTCTGAAAAGATAATTCATCCACAAATAATCAGTTATGTGACCCCTCACTCACTACACATGAAGTCAACCAAAGAAGATAGCAGATTCCAAGCCGAGGACTGTGCTACTGTGCGTTAACTTTAGCTAGGTCAGCAAAGTGTTTTTAAAAGCAAGTTACATTACAGCCCTCATAGTTCTTGATCCTTCAGGCCGATGGAAGAAGTCTGAGCCTTGTGTGACTCAGCCTTGTATTTGAATGTCTGGTATGGCAGCTTACTTCGAACATGGCTTATATTAAAGTATACAACTAACTAACAATACATTATAATTCCATTCAAACCCATGTTTTATATCAGGTTGTGAAGTGCTGGAGTGTGCATGTGGCCTGGCAGAAGCATCATGGGTAGTCTGGTGGTGTCTGAGCATTGGGTGCAGTGGGGGTGGGGTGGTTATGCTATTATGAAGCCAAAAGATGACCTCTCACACAGAAACATACAGAGCCTTTTGTCCACTCTACTACACCCATCGTCCAACAGTTTTCCTCACCACACATAACCTAAATAACCTAAAAGTGCAATTTGCCATATTACTCTTTTGACACTGCTTTGTCAACGGCATTCATCTGACATGGCAAGTTCTCTGCAGTGATTTCAAACCATTGGCAAATATATTTTGAAGACTGGCCAACCCACAGCTCTGCTGCCAGAGGCAGGCTGTGATGCGAAGGCTCCTCAATTTGAATGTTCTGCAAGTGAGTGGGTCTCCTTTAAGGCAGGTGCTACAAGCTGAGGATAGCGGGACCTTCTGCATCTCTTGAAGGTGTCCTAGGTTGAGGCCAAGATGGTAAGGAGCCTGAGTGGTTGGATAAACAGGGTTCAACAAGTGCTAATTGGCTGTGTGGTAGGCAGAGGTCACACCCATGTCCACTGTCTCCCATCTGTATACCTGAGCCAAAGAAAACCCATGTGGTAGCCAGGGTTACCGTTGTTCTGGTGTCTTCTCATTGGTCAGCTGGTGTGTAGTCACCAGGGTTATCACTGTTTTAGTGTCTTCTCATTGGTCAGCTGGTGTGTAGTCACCGGGGTTATCACTGTTCTGGTGTTTCTCATTGGTCAGCTGGTGTGTAGTCACCGGGGTTATCACTGTTCTGGTGTCTTCTCATTGGTCAGCTGGTTTTCATCCCTCTTTCTTTATTTTGCCTTTTGCCAAGCTGGAGAAACAAAGGCCAAGCTGGAGAAACAAAGTTAGAATGTGAGAACAGAACACATAACTTCACTAACTCAAGAGTGAGAACAGGGCTTCCCAAACTGGAATAAGGTGCAGTGGCCTCTGGACACGGGACTTAAAGCAAGGAAATTGTCTGCCTGAAGTCATCAGTAACTTTCAAAGAACTGATATATAATTACCTATTTTCAAATCTCAAACGCCCTGGCCCACACCTGAATTTAGGCAGACTGTATCACAAACACTGCTTTAGCTTCCTCAAGCAGACTGTATCATAAAAAAAGTCCTTTAGCTTCAAGCAGGTCCTGTAACTTCCTCAAACAGGTCCTGTAGCTTCCTTGAGCACGTCCAGTAGCATTACTTGACTGTACGAGTGATAACACCTGATGAAACGACTCACCTTCCATAACGCCAGGACAAGCAGAGCTAAAAGCAGCAGGCCTCCCAGCGAGCTCCCGATTATAATCCAGATGGGAATTCTGTAATCTTCCTCTTTTCTAATCTCTAGGATTATCTGGGGAAATCAACACAAATGAGAAACTCCAACAGATCAGATCACATTGTAGTCTGAGTTGCCAGAGCAAAGCTTCATCGCCCCAGGAGATTATTGTTATTGGTTATTGTGCTCCTGTTGTGGAAAGGCTGTTACAGATGATCTTGATGCAGTGGCGATTTTTAAACAGCAGGAGGCAATGTAAGCAGGAACATCGGAGCAGCTCCACTCTCTTGCTCACCTTGGACCACTGAGGTCTCCATCCATAAAGCCGATAAGCCACCTGCTTTTAAGTGTTATCAAACAGAAAAAAATTGGCATGCGCCCCCCCCTCCCCATGGGTCACACATACATGCCGTGTTGGCCGAGCTTCATGCAGGAAAGTTGGGCTGGCCGGGTTGAGTTCCACTGAAGCAGTCGTAACCAGCTCCAGCTTCCTGAACTGCACCTGAACAAGAGCACCAACAGCACAGGATCACTTCTACTGAGACATCTGAGGCCAACATGAAATAGCACAGGTTCACTATTTCTCCAGAGACAGCAGCCCCAAATCACCACCCTCACCCCGACCCTGATTGTGACCCTGAGAAAGAGTGAGTTGGGGGAGGGGGACTCACAGCCAGTAAGGCGTGGAGGTGAAGCCATCCTCCGATGGACACGCCGACTTGGGCCTGGGCAGGTAAGGTCACACTGCACTGCACAGACAGGGCCACACTGTTGGAGCGGTTCTGAAGGAGGAACAACAACAAGGCAGTTTGAGTGATGGGCATGAGGGAAACATATACACACACACAACAGGACGGACAACACACAGGTCATGGGTCTTCACAGAGCTCCCACAAAGGGCTAGAAAACAAGAGCTGAAAGAGAAATATAACTAAACCAGGTGAACTCAAGGCAGGGAGGGAGAGGAAGGCACTTGTCCTAACCAGCCAGCTGTGTAGTAAGGGAGGGAGTGAGGGGAAGAAGAGAGGTATGAGTTCTGCTCTAACTAGAACACTGTTGGAGCGCTTCTGAAGGAGGAACAACAACAGGGAAGTTGGAGTGATGGGCATGAGGGAATCATATGCACACACAACAGGATGTTTTACTGTACATTGTCTTGTAATTGTTTAAACCCTGTGCTTGTTTTGTGTCTCTGTTGTAACTCTTGCAGCAATTTCTCTCAGCGTCCAAAACAAATTAAAGATACTTTGACTTTGACTACATGGTTATGGTTCTTTGGCAAACACGTTTGTCCAAAGTGATATACAACAATAACAAGAAACATCATAAAATAATTAACAGTTAAACAACATAGTCATATGGCCTACCTACTAATATTAGCAACAGGCCACATACATTTAACAATAACCACATACAAACTGTGACTCGAGAACTAATTAGTTAGATACTATTAGTTACTGTAGATACTACAGATGAGTCTTTAAACACTTTTTGAAAATCACCGCTAGAACGAAGATTAGGTAAATCACCAAACTATCCCTAGAACAATTGATAATGTAGGAAACAGCAGAGAATTGTAAATATCCATTTGCATGGATGTACCAAAGCATTTGCAACTTGTTCAAAGACTTGAGCTGTGGCATGAGAGGGAGAGAACCATATTCGTCATAAAAGCCATTTATGACGAATATTGGCAATCAAAAACACATTCAGTGCTATTTGACCCTAACGAAAGGATGAAACAAAAAGATCCGGCATCCAGCAGTGCAGAGATGATGTTGTTGAAACTGAATTACACTTTAACAGAATGGCCAAAATTCCAATAAATTCGTAATAACTACTTTCCAAAATTAAGACAAAATCCCTGATTTGTATGACCTACCAAACCGAACAAACTACTATACAGTACCTGTTGGGAGAGGACACAGACAGCTGTATTACTGCTGCCCAATATGTCCTTGCCGGTCACCAGCTGAGAGACACTGAGTGATTTCTGTATGTACACATTTCTGTTTACAATTCACTTTGTCTATGTACCCCTTGTATATACCTGTGGAATTGCTTATGTCCTGATATATTTATGTAACAATTGCTTTGGCGATACAAATGTCAAATTTCAACTGTCAAATTTGTCATGCCAATAATTTGAGAGGTCCTTACCAGCTGTAGCATGAGAGAGAGTGAGAGAGAGAAAGAGAGAGAGAGAGGTCCTTACCAGCTGTAGCATGAGAGAGAGAGAGAGAGAAAGAGAGAGAGAGAGGTCCTTACCAGCTGTGGCATGAGAGAGAGTGAGAGAGAAAGAGAGGGAGAGAGGTCCTCACCAGCTGTTGCATGAGAGAGAGAGAGAGAGAGAAAGAGAGGGAGAGAGGTCCTCACCAGCTGTGGAGTGAGAGAGAAAAAGGGAGAGAGAGAGGTCCTCACCAGCTGTGGAGTGAGAGACAGGTCTTCAGGTAAAGCTCGTGTCGGAGGGATGGAGCGGGAGGGGTTGCAGTGTGAGCCTGCCATCTGATAAGAAACAGTTATGGACGCATAAGCACAATCATGAGCACACACATAAACACAATCATACATAAACACGGCATACTGCCACCTCATGCATTGCAAACAAATAAGGACAAATCTGATCCTGCTTGATCTCTGTGGCTGTGTCTTAAGTAGAGTGCAGTGTGTCCTGTCTGGTCTATGTGGAAATGACTGATGCGTTCTGCAGTGTGTCCTGTCTGGTCTATGTGGAAATGGCTGATGCGTTCTGCAGTGGGTGTCCTGTCTGGTCTATGTGGAAATGGCTGATGCGTTCTGCAGGGTGTCCTGCCTGGTCTATGTGGAAATGGCTGATATGCAGGAGCTGATTGCCGCCACTGGTGACAGCCGACATCTCCACAGTAATCTGCAGCTCCTCCACCGGGAACAGCCCCAAATTCTGGATCTGTGTGGTGGGCAGTGGATTGGAAATCTGGGTCACACAGTGCACTTATACACATGAGATAAGAACTCATACTACAGGGTCACATAGAGCAGTGGTTCTCAACCTTTTATTGAGTCACGACCCCCAAAATAATCAGGTTGGTGTTTGAGACCCCCACCCCACCAGCCACCTGCATTTATTTTTGTTCATAACAGTGACTCCTGAACTCAATGCAATATTACTATAGCCAATTTTACTGATGCTTAAGGCCAGACTGCCATGGATGGTCTGTCTTGTGTGAACACTACCGCTGTTTGTTTGCATGTGTTAGAAATGGTAATGAAAATGAAACAAAACGGATGAAAAGTGGTGGTTTATTTTATATTTTTATAAAGAAAATTACGCAACCTGGCGACCCCCAGAAAAATATAATGATCTTGTTGAGGTTGAGAACCACTGACACAAAGTATCTCACAGGCTTACACACACAGCGGGAAACCATTAATTGTTAATGTTTATAAATATTTTTTTAGTGCATGCCAGGTGTGACTAAAACTACAGTGCAAGTGGATAATTCAACCAAACCAGAGATTTCCCACCTGGTATGAAAGGTTAAAGGTCGGTCCGATGGCACCAGGACTGGTTTCAGAAGGTTCAGGTTTAATTTCAAAGCGCGTTGGGTTTGAGTCTCTATGAAGGAAACATATCCACGTCAGAGACTCACACAGTATGTGGACACAGTACCAGGTTGAGTGTTGAGCAGTGCACTGGTGAACGTGCCCCTGGGCAGGCAGCTACCTGGTGAAGAGGAGGTCTCCCTCGTATTTGATGGGATAGTAGAGGTTGTTCAGGTTGTCCTGCAGACTCCTCTCCTCTCCCTCACTGCAGATGGACAGACAGTGGATCTCAGTGGATTTATTTAGTCTCTTTACATATTACACATCTGCCTGTTATGTAAATTTATGGGCATCATGTATGCTGGAAGCTCTTCAGGTCGAAAGAGTCATATAGCTGATTGGTGTGTGTCAGGGGAGTGTATTGTGTGTGCTTATTGGTCAGGGGAGTGTATTGTGTGTGCTGATTGGTCAGGGGAGTGTATCATGTTTGCTTCCGAGTCTCACCTGCTGGCTTCCAGAGTCACCTGCACGTAATCCAGGAAGACCGACCTGCTCAGCTCAAACTCCACACGGAAAGACACCTGTGCCAGACAAACAGAAGCCTTTGCTCAGGTTGCCTTCCTCACACAAACCTTCTCATGTTTTTATCTCTAACCCTAATGCCTGCAAGCCTAATCCTAACCCTAATGTCGATAAGACTAGTCCTAATCCTAATGTCTGTAAGCCTAGTCCTAACCCTAATGTCTGTAAGCCTAGTCCTAACCCTAATGTCTGTAAGCCTAGTCCTAACCCTAATGTCTGTAAGCCTAGTCCTAACCCTAATGTCTGTAAACCTAACCCTAACCCTAATGTCTGTAAACCTAACCCTAATGTCTGTAAGCCTAGTCCTAACCCTAATGTCTGTAAGCCTAGTCCTAACCCTAATGTCTGTAAACCTAACCCTAATGTCTGTAAACCTAGTCCTAATCCTAATGTCTTCAAGACTAATCCTAACCCTAATGTCTGTAAACCTAGTCCTACCTCTAATGTCTTCAAGCCTAACCCTAACCCTAATGTCTGTAAGCCTAGCCCTAACCCTAATGTCTTCAAGTACATTTCACTGCTGGTAAGGTGCACCCAGGAATGAATGCAGACTAAAACAGATATCAGAAGCCTTCACATGAAGTCCTCTCTCAGCCGGCAACTTCAGAGATGAAAGATTTGGCCTACCCAGAGCTTGTAGATCCCTGACAGGAGAAGTTTATGACAGCACCATGGACTAGCATTAGCTAGCTCTTTAGACCACCCACACACACATTTTTGTGCTGTCATATATCTAAATCACTACACATATCTGAGCACTTTACTCAGCTGTGATGTCCAGAGGCTCAGACGGGGAAGGGAGTCAGTAAGCCTAGTTCTAACCCTAATGTCTGTAAGCCTAACCCTAATGTCTGTAAGTGTCCTAAACCCCTAAACTCCAGTCCTAATCCTAATCCACGTCTGCAAACCCAGTCCCAACCAATGTCTTTCAAGCCTAACCCTAATGTCTGTAAGCCTAGTCCCAAAACCTAATGTCTGTAAGCCTAACCCTAATGTCTGTAAGCCTAGTCCTAACCCTAATGGCTGTAAACCTAGTCCTAATCCTAATCCTAATGTCTGTAAACCTAGTCCTAATCCTAATGTCTTCAAGGCTAGTCCTAATCCTAATGTCTTCAAGCCTAACCCTAATGTCTGTAAGCCTAGTCCTAACCCTAATGTCTGTAAACCTAACCCTAATGTCTGTAAGCCTAGCCCTAACCCTAATGTCTTCAAGTACATTTCATTGCTGGTAAGGTGCACCCAGGAATGAATGCAGACTAAAACAGATATCAGAAGCCTTCACATGAAGTCCTCTCAGCCAGCAACTTCAGAGATGAAAGATTTGGCAGGAGCTTGGCAGCACAATACCCAGAGCTTGTAGATCCTGACAGGAGAAGTTTATGACAGCAGCATGGACTAGCATTAGCTAGCTCTTTAGACCACCCACACACACATTTTTGTGCTGTCATATATCTAAATCACTACACATATCTGAGCACTTTACTCAGCTGTGATGTCCAGAGGCTCAGACGAGGAAGGGAGAACAGACGTCGATAGAGTGATCTGGACACCAGCCAACTGGCCAACTCGGACTGGGGAGTAGAAATCTGGGTGTGATAAAGTGAGCAATGCAAATGCTGACAGGCTCCTGGGGAAGGGCTCAGCTCCTGTTTCTGTATCAAGATCACAATGCAAACCAGCTAGGCTGCAGGGGAAAGAAAATGAGATATTTTCCCCACCTAACTGGTCTGATCTTTTATAGTATGCTAACAACATACTACAATATAAAGTTAAAGTTGACGTGTATTTAGCAAACGCTTTTATCTAAAGTGACACAAACTCGCAACGGCAGGTCCCAGAATTGAACCCCAGCTGACAGGGGTTCAACAAGGCTGCTAGGTTACACTTGTAATAGGTGAAAACAGGTCTGTCTTTGTTCTGGAGTGGGATCAGGGATTGAGATCTACAGGAATGTGAGTGCAAATGTTTCCTCTCATATGGTAGAAACTGTAATCTGTGTCTGTGACATTTGGCTGCTATGTCCCATTGATGATGGACTGAATAAATGATTGTATGATCAGGTGCAGTGATCCATCCAAAGCCTTTTCAGATGTCCGAGTCTAAAGCAGGCTCTTAGATTCACCATGATAAATTTGGTCAGCAGTACCAGCAGCACCAGCCGTTGGTTTGCAGGATGTCTGTGCTCATGAGGGGAACAAACTGACCTGAATCTACAACCTCATGAGGGGGAACAAACTCACCTGGCTCTAAAACCTCATAAGGAGGGACAAACTCACCTGACTCTACAACCTCATGAAGAGGAACACACTCACCTGACTCTGTGACCTCATGAAGGGCGTGCTGACATTGCAGATTCTGTGGTGGCTTCGGTCTGACTTACTGTAGCAGTCGATCTGGATGTCTGAGGAACCCTGGAATGTGGGACAGAACACACACACACACACACACACACACACACACACACACAGACACAGACACACAAAAACCACCCACACACACACATACACATACACCACCCACACACACACACACACACACACACACACAGTTTGGTTTTAGTGCCTCCCTGAGATTAGTCCTTGGTGGAGCCTCAGCCTTGCAGATGGAGCTCATCTCATGCTCATGTGCAGTACAGACAGAAAATGGACAATACGGAATGGCAGTACAGACAGCAGATGGACTGTGTTGGTGTGCAGTACAGCTGACGTCTGTACTGCACACGTATGCGTACACTGCACACTGTATGGTGTTGAATGGCAATACTGTGTTGGTGGGCAGTAAAGACGTCAGATATAATGTTGCTGAATGGCAGTACAGACAGCGAATGGACTGTGTTAGTGTGCAGTACAGACAGCAGATGTACAGTGCTGAATGGCAGTACAGACAGACACCTTGAGCACGAGACTGGAGAAGGCCAGGTTGGGGCTGAAGGAGATCCTGAGAGTGGTTCCGTACGCGTTCTCCCCGCGGTTCTCCAGACGAGCATCCACAAACATGCGCCTGCGGGTGGCCTCCATCACACGCTCCGCGCCCTGTAGCGCCCCCTGCTGCTCACACACCATACAGCCAGAGCACTTCCTCTGGCTGCAGAACTGCCTGCAGACACACACAGCACAATGAGACAGGGAGGGAAGAGTGTGTATGTGTGTGAGAGAGAGAGAGAAAGGGAGAGAAAAGAGAGAGAGAAAGTGTGTGAGTCTGTGTGTGTGTGTGTGTGTGTGTGTGTGTGTGTGAAAGTGTGTGTTACTGGAGGTCCAGCAGGTCAGTGTGGCTGTGCAGGATGAGGTTGGGAATGCAGTGTTCATCCTCTTCACATCCATTCCAGAAGGGCAGCTGGAAGAGAAAGAGGAGGAGAGAGAGAGGTATAGAGAGAAAGAGGAGGAGAGAAGTAGCGAGAGAAAGGTGTAGAGAGAGAGGAAGAGAGATGGGGGGGGGAGAGAGAGAGGAGGAGATGAAGAGAGAGAGATGGAAGAAGAGAACAAGTGTAAGATGAGCAGGTGGACCAGACCAATGTGTGTGTGTGTATGTGTATGTGTGTGTGTGTGTGTGTGTGTGTGTGTGTGTGTGTGTCCATACCTCCACTCGTAGAGTAGTTGGCCAGTCTTCATCTATGACAGGGCCATGGTCTGGGTCCTGCAGGACTACCTCCATAGTGAAGATCACAGGACGCACATAATCTGAAGTCTCCTGCAAATACAAACCACTGTTAGCCTGCAGCCCCCATAGTCCCAGTGTTAATCACTGCTGCCCCATAGTTCCACACTGTTAACATACAGCCCTCATAGTCCCACGGTTAGCATTGTGATCTGGATGGCGTTGCGGTGATGGAAACAGGAGACAGTGGTGATGTTTCTCAAAAGTAGCCAGGTTTTTATTTCCACCTTAGCAGCTGCATGCATGAACCAGTATGAAGAAAATCGGAAAAAGAAAAGAAAAACCAAACTCCAAACAATAATCTCAAATCAATCAATGAGCTTCCAAAATATATCAAATTAACTTTGACAACCCTTTTCAATCATAGGGCAAACTGCTGCAAATCACAAAACGAGTGTTAGGCCTATTAGCAGGGGCTATCACTTGCTCACCTCAGACCATTCTACCTCCTTCTGCTCTCAACCATAGTCCCACCAGAGAATTTAACTCTGCCGACTAAACCAATGCACCATCAATCAATCAATCAATCAATTAATTAACAAAACACATCTTCTCCATATAAATATCCAATAATACATTCCATACCATAAAACCCACAGTTTCATAACAAGGCAATCCTATTATCTAACTTCATAACCTAATACATAGCATACATAACCAGAACGTCCCAAACACCCCTCTTGCCCTGCACACTTGACCTCTGCTTGTGCAGTAAGTCACACTCCACGAACGTATAATGTTCCTTGCGACTTTCCGTCGGGTCTTTTCTCCGTCCCCAGACCAGGAAGCGCTATTGTCCGACACAATGAAAAGTTTGCTGAATGTCTGTGTTCCCTCAACCTTCAGTTGGCCACCCTGAAAGTAAGGCTTATATTGTCCTGTATGCGTTTGTGGTTTGCAGTTGCTGCAACCATGCTGGATGCCGTTCGTGTTCGTGTGTGCAAACAAAATGTGTTTGTAAATCACGTTGTCCGTTCTTTGTATTTAGCTCCCGTATGAAATAAACTGTAGCCGTAACGGGCAACCGCACCGTTACAAGCATACAGCCCTGATAGTCCCACTGTTAGCATACAGCCCTCATAGTCCCACGGTTAGCATACAGCCCTCATAGTCCCATTGTTAAAGCGTAATTCCGGAGCGATTTCAACCTGAAGGAGTACCGAGTTTGACCGGCTCCAGCGCCTCCAGCCAATAGGCTGACAGTGGCAGTGCTTAGGGCAGGCTGCCAAAAGGATTTTAACCACTTATCATGCTCAAAATAGCACCATACTTCTGCAGTAGTATGAATAGGGCCCCTACACATACAATGAAGGATCAATAACTTAGTAAGTGTACCAGGAGTTTATTAAAACACCTGTATCTGTAGGAAGAAAACTCCATGGCTCCCTGGTCCAGTATCATCAAATCAGCGGGCGCGTTCGATCATGCAGCGCTGCGCAAATCTGGTTGAATCTTTCAATACAACCATGCCTTACGTTTAGCCAGATCTGCACAGCACTGATTCGATTGAATGCGCCTGCTGATTTGACGATACCAGACAAGGAAGGAAGCCATGGAATTTTCATAATAAAGCTTGATTGACTGATACGTATACACACACACAAACACACACATATCCAACAGGCCCACCTGCACGTGGAAGTGGAGTTGTTGGCAGTGTTGGATGTCCGGGAGCACAGTGATGTTGGAGTGGAGATGCTCTAAATCATCCAGCATTGCCCTGGGGGAGAATCGATGCTCATCTATATACACACTCCTCCTCAGAGCTGCAGCACACACACACAGACACACGCACACACACACTTCAGAAATCGGCTGCTCATCTATATACACACACTTTATAAAGCAGCAGCAGCAGTAGGTTTCAGTTAGCCCTCTGTGGCTTTGGTCTGGATTATGTGAATCTCCAGAGAGAACACGTGAAGGAGAAGCCGGCAGCGATGCGGAGGAAGGACATATTTTACATGTTAAGGTTTCATTGGGACTCAAATTGATTTGTTGTGGCATGTAGCTTAAGCTCAGGAGGCTACTAAGGCACATACGGACCTGAGAGAGTCCACTGACAGATATGAGGACCTGAGAGAGTCTACTGATGGATATGAGGACCTGATGGAGTCTACTGAAGAATATGAGGACCTGAGAGAGTTTATTGAGGGATATGAGGACCTGAGAGAGTCTACTGAGGAATATGAGGACCTGAGAGAGTCCCCATGTCAACTGCATTTCGTACTGATAATGTACTTGTGCAGTGACAATAAAGTTCCCTCTTCCTCTCATTCACCCTTTCTCCCTGCCCTCCTTCTGAGTGTGTGTGTGTGCACACATGTCTGATGTAAACCAGATGCAAGGAGTGTGTGTGTGTGTATGTGTGTGTGTGTGTGTGTGTGTGTGGGGGGGGGGGGCTCACACACTTTAAGACGGTTTCCATGGCTCTGTGTGTGTGTGTGTGTGTGTGTGTGTGTGTGTGTGTGTGTGTGTGTGTGTGTGTGTGTGACGGACTTGAAAGAGTTTTCCCTGACCCTGGTGTCGTAGCCCCTTGAGCCACATCTGACAGGAATTATCCACACACACAACAATCATACACACACACTCCACACACACAAACACACACTCCACATACACACACACAACACACACACAGTAGGAGGGGGCTTGGATAAGCCAAGTTATTGATTAGCTAAGTTATTAAGACTTGAGGACAATTTGAAAATACTTTTCATAGCAAAACTGATTTATAGAAACTATGACATAAGTCAGGTTTTTCTGGGACTGCGTAAATGTCCGTGGCGCGAACAGACCTGCTCCCAGTGTCGGTGGCATGGGGGTCTGTGCTGTAACCCTCACACACACAATGGCAGCCATGCACGTCACGTCCTTCCCTGCCCGTCGGCAGTCTTTGTTGAACACGTTAATCTTTGAAGGCTCAAAACTCACACTTAGGTGCACACGGATGACACTGCGGGACCTGGGAAAAGAAAAACACACACACACACACACACACATGTTCTGTTTTTATACAGTTGTTTCCTATGCCATAGAGTCAGTGAGGTGTGAGTGTGCATGGCGATTCCCACCACAGTAGCACCACAGCACCAAGGGAGCCCACAGCCAGATCCACCAGCCCATCTCCACTCGCGTCCATCTTCCCATGGATGCTGCAGCCGAAGTAACGCAGGCCTGGGTCCACGTCTACAGCAGCGATCCTCTGGGGATGACATCAAGCACAGGCACACACACAGACAAACACACACAGCCGCAAACACACAGGCACACACACACACAGAAACACACACAGCAACACACACACAAACGCACAAACACACACAGCCACACTTTATAAACCTCTTATCAAATCTGCTGTTTATCAAATCTGCTATCTGCTAGCATCACCGCTTGATTACTGCAATTCCCTCTCCCTAGGTCTCTCTCAATCACTGTTGTCACGCCTTCAGATAGTCCAGAATGCAGTAGTAAAGCTGCAAACTGGCACTAAAAAACTGGAGCATATTACCCCAGTCTTAGCCTCCCTTCACTGGCTCCCAGTCCATTTCAGGATCCAATTCAAGATTATGTTAATGGTTTTTAAAGCACAAAATGGTCTGGCCCCAATCTACATCTCTGACCTTACAGCCCCATTCAGCCCTCAGGTCTCTTAGATCTGGCAACAAAGGCCTTCTCCATGTAACGGATGTGAGCTAGCTTAGCTGTGCTTGTGGAACATTGGTAAACCTCACTCCCCGACGCCTCAAGAGTGCTGCTGGCATGCGAGCCAGTAGCCTGGGTTATTGGCTCAACTGTCAGCACGCTCGCCTCCCGATCCGAGGTGCTGCTGTTCGCGGGTTCGAGTCCGGGCGTGTGCAGGGCTGAATCGCGCAGGTTACATCCACATACCCCGCTTTCAGTTAAGGCAAAAAGGCGACAGAGCCTTCACAGTTGTTGCTCCACGCTTGTGGAATCAGCTGCCACCTTTTAAATCCAGGCTCAAAACCCACCTGTACTCTCCTGTAGGAGGAGTGGCTACAGTAGTGCGTGCACACACACACACACACACACACTCTCCAGTGCTGTGTGAGAGGAGGAGTAGCTACAGTAGAGTGGCAAAAGCCAATGTGTGCTTCTTTAACCAATATATTCCAAGTAACGTCAAACTTGGCACTGTACTCACTCGTCCTCTTAGCAATCAGTAAGATGAACGGTTCGACAGATATGTGAAAAACACACACCCAATCACACAGACAGACAGATGTTTCTGTCATTTATAGATAAATTAGCATCAGGGCAGTATGTAAAATCCTAGCTATACACAGCATCAGAGCTACATGCTCTGTATGCTGTGTGGTTGTACCTGTTTGTGTGTGGGGTGGGCTGTATGTATAGTAAAGTATAGTATAAGTATATATACTCTTTTGATCCCGTGAGGAAAATTTGGTCTCTGCATTTATCCCAATCTGTGAATTAGTGAAACACACTCAGCACACAGTGAACACAGAGTGAGGTGAAGCACACACTAATCCCGGTGCTCGGGAACCTTGAGGGGTTAGGTGCCTTGCTCAAGGGCACCTCAGCCATTCCTACTGGTCGGGGTTCGAACCGGCAACCCTCCGGTTACAAGTCCGAAGCGCTGACCAGTAGGCCACAGCTGCCCCCATGTTGTGTGGCTGTACCTGTTTGTGTGTGGGGTGGGCTGTATGTTGTGTGGTTGTACCTGTTTGTGTGTGGGGTGGGCTGTATGTTGTGTACTTGTACCTGTTTGTGTGTGGGGTGGGCTGTATGCTGTGTGGTTGTACCTGTTTGTGTGTGGGGTGGGCTGTATGTTGTGTGGTTGTACCTGTTTGTGTGTGGGGGTGGGCTGTATGCTGTGTGGTTGTACCTGTTTGTGTGTGGGGTGGGCTGTATGCTGTGTGGTTGTACCTGTTTGTGTGTGGGGTGGGCTGTATGCTGTGTGGTTGTACCTGTTTGTGTGTGGGGTGGGCTGTATGTTGTGTGGTTGTACCTGTTTGTGTGTGGGGTGAAGCCCGTGAGCTCGGCCGTGGAAGAGGTAGATGGCTCCCCGGTGGTCGTCCTCCAGAGGAGCTCCCACCACCACTTCACTGTAGCCGTCCCCGTTCAGGTCCGGCACCGACGCCAGCGCAGAACCAAAGCGGCGATTCTCGGCACGCTCGGCCACCTCCAGTGAGCCCACCAGAAAGAACCGGGTCTGAAGAGGGAGGAGAGGAGAGGACGGGTCAGACGGGAACTAGCTGATAAATTAATCTAGGTGAGGATGTCTGTGCAGGCTCAGCAGAATAGAGAGACTCACACACTCTAACCTCTTCTGTTAAATATGATGTAGAGTCACACCTCCTCTGTGACTCTGTACACGTGCACTCTCATATACATGCACTCTCATGCCCTCTATGACTCTGTACACGTGCACTCTCATGCCCTCTGTGACTGTACACGTGCACTCTCATATACATGCACTCTCATCCCCTCTGTGACTGTACACGTGCATCCCTCTGTGACTATACATGCACTCTCATGGCCCCCTATGTGACTGTCACCCCCTATGTGACTGTACACGTGCACTCTGACCTCATCCATGACTCAGAACATGTGCACTCTGACCTCCTCCGTGACTCAGAACACGTGCACTCTTATACGTGCACTCTCACCTCCTCCGTGACTTTGTACACGTGCACTCTGCCCCTCTCCCAGCCTTCGCTAAAGAACATGGGTGCCGCCACCAGCAGGAAGTCTGTCACTTGGTCCTCATCGACGTCGAGTGGAGCAATCTCACTGCCAAAGTATGACCCAATCTACAGGAGGCAGACAGTCAACAAAAACAGCCAGCTGACCCATGAGGATATCCAATGATGTCCAGCATTTTACTGCTGCACCTAATATCGGCCCTCATTTATCAATCGAGCATAGAAACCAGCACCGATCTGAGCGCAAGATTTATTATGATGCACCATAAGACTTCAGACTCAAAAACTTATGTACACAAGTTGAGACTTGAGGTGAGATTTGAGCGTAGCCATCACTCACGCACAAATTGATAAATGCAATGCTTTGGGTGGAAATGAGTGTGCGCCTGTTTCATGTTGTACGCACGTTTGGTAAATGAGGGCCATTGACTCATTAACAGCAACAGGAGCACACCAGGGCATCGGGACCTCACCTGGAGGGTTGATTATGGACGTGTATGACTGACCTCACCTGGAGGTCTGATTATGGACGTGTATGACTGCTGTGTGTGTTCATGAGCTCTGGGTTGGGTTAGTTGTTTACTGTAAGTGTACATGATTGAGATGGGTTCAGGGTCAATTGTGTGCTTGCAGAATGGGATGACATTAACCTGCTGTCCTTTACGGGAGTGCAGAATGTGATGATATTTACCTGCTGTCCTTTAAGAGAGTGCAGAATGTGATGATATTTACCTGCTGTCCTTTAAGAGAGTGCAGAATGGTGAGGTTCCCATCATTCTGCAGGGTGAATATGATGACTTTCCCAGTGTGGTTGAAGCGTGGTGCCCCAGATACGTACAAACGGCCATGTTTAGCTGATACCACTGACGTGACTGTGTAACCTAGCCATGCAAAGGTCAGAGGTCAATCTACAAGCAATCATTTCAAATGGAACATCACACATCATGTCTTTGTGTGTGTGTGACTTACCGAGGTAGGCCGAATGTGTGTGTGTGTGTGTTACCGAGGTAGGCCCCGTGTGTGTGTGTGTTTGTGTGTGTGTGTGTGTGTCTTACTGAGGTAGGCCCCATGTGTTTGTGTGTGTGTGTGTGAGTGTGTGTCTTACCGAGGTATGCCCCATGTGTTTGTGCGTGTGTGTGTGTGTGTGTGTGTGTGTGTGTGTCTTACCGAGGTAGGATGTGTTTGTGTGTGTGTGTGTGAGTGAGTGTGTGTCTTACTGAGGTAGGCCACATGTGTGTGTGTGTATGAGTGTGTTTCTTACCAAGATAGGCCCCATGGTTCTTCAAGCTCTCCGGAAACTCGTAGCTGTAGGAGGACTTGGGAGGGATCACTTTCCCATGAGCCGTCTCTTTAAGAACCGCCCCATTCCAGTCATACGCTCCCACTGCTCCAACCAGCACCCCGTCCTATACACACACACACACACACACACACACACACGCGTATACACACAAACACACAATACTGTGTTTTGATGTAACCACTTTAAATTAAAAATTGTTTGTGCTGTAATTTGTTTGAAATAAAAGTGTTTGTGCTGCAGTTTCTGTCATTTATAATGGAGGTATTTGTTCAGTAGTTTCTTTGCTCTGTAGTTTGCTGGTGTTTGCAATACAGGTGCGTGTTCTGTAGTTTGCTGGTGTTGATAACAGAGGTGTTTGTTGTGTAGTTTGCTGGTGTTGATAACAGAGGTGTTTGTTTGCTGGTGTTTGTAATACGGGTTTGTTCTGTAATTTGCTGGTGTTGATAACAGAGGTGTTTGTTCTGTAGTTTGCTGGTGTTGATAACAGAGGTGTTTGTTCTGTAGTTTGCTGGTGTTGATAACAGAGGTGTTTGTTCTGTAGTTTGCTGGTGTTGATAATGCAGGTGCGTGTTCTGTAGTTTGCTGGTGTTGATAATAGAGGTGTTTGTTCTGTAGTTTGCTGGTGTTGATATTAGAAGTGTTTGTTCTGTAGTTAGTCCGTTAGTTTGCTGTGTTTGTAATATAGGTGATTGTTGGTGTTTGGCTCTCTGAGATGCAGGGGAATATATGCCGACACCCCTGTGGTTGTCTTGGTAATATTATGTCTAACTGACTTTTGCTATTTTGGTCTGAGGTCATTTGCACTCTGTAAAACCCACTGTTCCATTGTGTAATGGCTCCATAAAAGCCTTCTCTTCACTCATCTCTCGAACACTCCCTTCTTACCCCCCTCTCATCTTCTCCTTTCCCCTCACCCCCTCCTTCTCCTCATCCTCCTTTCCCCTCTTCTCCAACCTTCCTCCTCTCTTCTTCTCCCCTCCTCTTCTTCCCCCTCTTCTCTTCTTCTCCCCCCTCTTCTCCCTTCCTCCTCCTCTCCCTACTCTCCTCTGATGGATCCATGTGTGCATTTCTTCATAAGTGGTCTGTGTGTTTGCGACTTATAGCGTGTATGGTGTGTGTGCATCTGTGTGTTTTGGCAGTTTTAAAGAAGGCCTTCGATGGCATCAAGATTCCATCAAGCATAATGTGAAGACCACTGAAGTGTTCACTACTGAACCTGCAGGTGTTTAGGGTAGTTATGTAAAGGTTTTGGGGCACAAATGCTGATATGTTGAAGGCCCCTTATATGCAGAATAATTCCTTCTTCCGAGACCAGAATAAGATATAATAAGACCCTCTGCAGAGGCTTGTATATGAGAAGAGCACTGTGGGAAAGACTATGAGATGTCATAAGTCCCTTAAAATAGATTGAGTTTTGTGTGAACGTGTCAGGATCCTGCAGGGAATGACTGCCTTTGTGCCACCATGGTGGGCATTTTGTATATTGTTTTGTGTTTTGTGCTTGTTGCTGTTTCTCATGAGCTCTGTGTTTACCTGTCTGTCATGTGTCTTTCTCACCGCCCACCCCTTATTTGGTCTGCACTTCCTGTGTCGTTAGTTTCCCTACGTTTCTGCTCTCACCTGTTCCCTGTTATTGTCTTGTTGGTCTTGTCCAGTCCTTTGGCTTTCTGTTAATTGGTCTGTGCATTTCTACACCCCTCTGTTCCTCTTTCCGTCTCTCTTGTTGTCCTGTCAGTCATGTTTGTTTGTAGGTTTGTAAGCTTGTAAGGTTATAAGTTGTAGATTCATAATAAAGTGTGTTTGTCTGAACTTCGGCCTAGAAGAGTCTTGGGTCCTGTCCTTCCAACTCTGACAGTACGAACTGACCAAAGATGGAACCAGACTATAATGCCCGCATGGAGGAGTTAAGCCAGGCTGAGTACACCCTCAGCAGGCTTAATTCGGAACTGGTAAGATCCACTGATTTGGAGTGCTGGCATGCCATTTGTTCCCTAATGGAGAGAACAATTTCTTCAAAGCAGAGGTTCCAGGAATGGTTACCTTGGCAAACCAGATTTCAGGTCTGGGTAGAAATCTGCAGTCCCTCCTTGTTCCCACCAGTGACCTTGTTTGTGAGGTTGCTAGTCTCCAGCCTGACCCTGTCCCTGCATCAACTGGCTTCAGGCCAGTGTGCCAGGGGCTTCAGGTGGGTCAACTTCGCCACACTGAACGCCTGCGGCCATGCCTTGGGGTCTAGTTACAAACTTCAAAATACTAAATGAATTAAATTTCCAAATAGATTTTTTTTTCAATACAATTGCTCAAATTCAAAACATAGCATACAAAAAATCAGATTCAGTTTGTAGTGGCACAAGAAACACTCCATACAAGTCCTTAGCTACACCAAGCTAACGAACATAACTATCCGTTCCCATTCACAACCGTTTCTTGTGCTTACTGTAACTTAGCTAGCTAGGTTAACATGCAAAATGAATTATTTATTCCATGTTCAAAAGAGTGTTTAATTGGCATCACACACAAGCAATGACAGTAAAACGGTATACAAAATTATATTTATCTTCTCTTATTGCTTATTCAGAGAAACGTTTATGGACGCCAATTTAGGAATCGGAAGTAGGTACCAGTTTGTTCCAATGGCAAATCCTGATATGCTTCATCTTGTTACTGTAAACTGAAGTATCTTTGCTCAAAGGTCACTGGGGAAGAAAGCACTGGTCACTAAGAATCCTCCTTAGAAATGCATGGTGTTAGCTCGTAACGGCAATATGACAATTGTCTACATGTATCCCACCCCATCCTGTATGTCAGGACTTAGCGCTAAGTTGTGACCTTACACCTCCCTCTCCCTAGGTGTAAGGTCCATCATTAGTAATTTGTTACAGTTTTTCTCAGTCGCTTTGGTGCTTTTTTCAGATCAGAATGAAAATTCTCATAACTATTAGTTCAACCTCCACAACATTTAGTCATTTGTGCACATCATAGTAGCAATTTCTCCTTCCTCTGAACAAATTGCAAATACTTTTGGACATGTATCAGTTGCTTTCATACAATTCTCTGCTGTTTTTTAACATTATGATTTGCTTATGTCATGTCAGTCAAAATGAACTATACTTATGAATGCTGAATAGTCGTTCCCAATAAAACTAATAGTCTTCATTTCATTGCTTGAGTCATTACATACAAAATTGTTGAACTAGTTATCAAATTCTGTCACAGTGCTGTAGAATTGCAAAGAGCATACAGTTAAAATGTATGGATTCAGTGTCTTGTACTCACTTACTCGCCTAACTACAGCAATGTGTAACTTTACTGTAGTTTTCAAATGGCTGTACAAGTACTGTATAGTGCTGTCTTGAGCATGTTCAGGTAGTGTCACCGAGTTCTGACCTTTTTTTGCATTGGAAAACACTGAGAGAACTGTCATAATGAAAACATGACAAAGCCATTTGACTATCTTGTTCATAAACGATGGTGTCAAGACTTCTCATTTTGATGACACTGACAGTTTCATTGACATGAATACCTGCTTTTGAGGAATGGACTATCCATTTTGAGCAAGTGACGTGCTTTTGCAGGTCATCCACTAGGTTTTGCGAATTGTTTTGCGAACTGTTTTGAGAATTGCACTAACTTCTGTGCAAATGTTAAAGGAGAATTCCGGTGTGATATTGACCTAAAGTGTATTGAAACATGATACTGAGTGTGAACGTATGTCTCATAGCCCATCTCAGCTTGTCCCCTGCACTCCAAAAATCTGGGCTAGTTAGCCGATGCTACCAACAGCTTTTTCAATAGTGGTGCTTCGCATCGGGCTGGCCATGCAAATAAATCACTGTTTTACACCCATTTACGAGGCTCAATGTATCTCCACACTTCATTGGTAGACTTCCGAGGGCCCTGACATTTAAAACGAGACATTGAGAACTTTGAAAAAGCACTGGTAGTTTACTTACAAGACGATTTATACACTGTAAAACCCAATGTTGCTTGTTTGTTTTCATAACTAATTTTTCCTTTTCAATACAACACAGATTTGTGCAAAAAGTCATTTTAACTTAAAATAATCAATTGAAAACGTCTCAACTACATGGAAGTTCACTCAATGAAAAGCCATGTTATGTTAATAATAAATGTCAAGTTGAGTTGACTACTGCCAATTTGTGCAGCATCACGTGTAGCACGTTTTGCGTCTTGCGTCATCATGTAGTGGCTTATTGGCGAGCGTTCTTTCGGTCGGTGCAGATGAAATGGATGGTGGAACAACATCAGACTGATACCCCATCATCGTATTTTTGCAAGGTGAGTGTAAAGGTTAACTTGCAAGTAATATTTTACATGTTTTACGTTTTTTACTTGATGAAATTGTCGTCCGTGTTGCCCCGTTTATTGAAAACGTAACCGCAAAACTTGCTGGCTGAAATTCACAGTATAGCTAACAGCGTAGCAGACCGAGTTAGCTGCCCTAGACATTATTCGTCGAACGATTTCGAAAGGAGAAATCATTAAGCCCAGGGCAGGAGACCGTTTATTTAGTTTGCTTGCGGTTAGCTTTCTTTAGGACACGGCTAGCTAGCCCTGAAACATGACGCTCGGTGTACTTCAGAGTGGGATAGCGGGGCTCCTATTCGCCATGTGACATGCATTTCAGCCACTTCACACGCTCAACCCTCAACCGATAGGGTCGCCTGCAGTGTTGTGCAAGTTACAAATTAACGAATTGACGTTCATATTTCACCAATTCAGTTTTGAACTAGTTCATGTTCAGTTCATTAACAGTTTTGTTTAGAAGCCGAGGAACTCTGGGAGTCAGTTCAATTTATTTAGTTAATATAGAGTGTCCGGAGTATCACAATATGTTAAGTTCAGTTAAAAGTTAATAGAAAAATGAACTAGTTCATGCTCAACACTGGTCGCCTCCTAGTAGAAAGCATGGGGGTAATACAGTGCTATTTTGTTGTTTGCTTGAGGAAAATATAACATGCTTATTAAACTATCATGCAATATCTCCATCCTAATTCTTTCTTACTTATCTTTTTTCAGGTGTACAAGATCAAGTTACAAACGTGAATGCGGTGGACTTGTAAGTTGTGTACCTACTACTCAGGAAATCGCAAACGAATAATTGAACATTATAGAACCATTCATGGGCATTATGGAAGAAATTGTCCTTTGCCCTGTATCTACAGTGACTGTCCTCTAGTTTTCCGATCACAGGAATCCCTTAATAAGCATTTAAGGGAACATGAACTTCCACAACATGGAGGGTTAACCCTTAGAATTAACTGTCAATTGTGTGACTTCAATAATACAGTCACTGTAAAACAGTACTTGGGTCATCTTGGGAAACATCTTGGAAACAAAGAGACAGTTACGTGCCCTTTTAATCACTGTTCGTACAAAATAAGAAATTACAGTACCTTTACTTCGCACAAAAGCCGTTATCACAACAATGTCACACTGCAATACTTGAAATCTGAGCTTATTACTCAAACACATTTAGAGGGGGAACTTGTGGCTGATCAAGTGATTTCAGATGTCAGTGATTCAGAATGTTCTTCGGATGAGCGTGTAAATGAGCAGGAGGATGCCTCTGATAAAGTTCAAGCAAGACTTGCGTCTTTAACACTGCGATTGGAAACTGTTTTACATGTGTCAAAGACTGCAGTTCAGCAGATAGTTACAGAATTTAGGGATATTGGTGTTTTATTGAATGAGGTAAACAAAAATACTCTTGATAAAGCATTAAGGCAGACTGGATGTACCATTGATGAAAACACTATACATTTAGTAAAGGATACCTTTTGCCAGACAAATAATTTTAGCTGTCTTTCAGAGGGTGGGTCTTTGTCAACTGAGAAACGGAGGTTATCTTTTTTCAAAGAAAACTTCAGTTTAATTAACCCAGTTGAATGTTTTAGATTTGTCGTCAAAGCAAACATTTGTTTATGTCCCAATCTTGCGTGTTCTTCAAGTGTTGTTGAATAGAGGTGATGTAATTGACAGAGTTTTGGAAGAAAACCGAAAATTACCATCTGGCCAGTATAAGTCTTTTTTTGATGCATCGTTCTGTAAAGAAAATCCACTTGTTAATGGTGAAGATTTAAGTATTGCTTTGGGCTTGTATATTGATGATTTTGAGATCTGTAACCCTTTAGGGACTTCAAGAAAGAAACACAAGTTGTGTGCAATCTATTGGGTAATTGGTAATTTGCCTGTAAGAGACAGATCATCACTGTCTACTATATATCTGGCTGCCCTATGCAAAAGTCAACATATTAAAGCATTTGGTTATGGTCCAATTGTTGAGCCACTGCTGAGAGACCTACAGTTGCTTGAAAAGAAAGGGATTTACGTCGATAGGTTAGGAACCAGTGTCAGAGGCACAGTGCTATACATTTCATCAGATAATTTGGGGGCACATTCTTTTGCTGGCTTTCAGGAGTCCTTTAATGTGGACAAGTTTTGCAGATTTTGTCTTGCAAGTCGAAAAAAGATATTCAAACTTGTTCTGTAAGAAGTGGGGCATTTGTATTGAGAACAATAGAGTCACATAACCTGAATCTCTCTGAGCTTAAAGAAAACACAAATTTGAAAAGTGTTAATGGTGTAAAAAGTGACTGTGTTCTAAATGAACTGCAATACTTTCACTGTATAAGAGGGTTTCCACCTGACTTTTTGCACGACCTATTTGAAGGCATAGTACCTTTTGAGCTGTGTTTGTGTTTGAAACTATTCATTGACAGAAAATATTTTACATTAAATAATTTAAATACTGCCATACAGCTCTTCCCTTACAAGTACTCTGACAAAACCAATTGTCCTCAAAAAATTCCTGTAAATTTTCATTTATCTGGAACGATAGGAGGAAACGGCCATGAAAATTGGACTCTGTTAAGGTTGTTGCCATTAATTATTGGTGGTGATGTCCCTGAAAATGATGATGCGTGGTCTCCGCTTCTGGAACTGAAAGACATTGTTGAAATCTTGGCTTCGTCCACTTTTACAGATGAAAGCATCTGTTACCTAGAAGCAAAGATCTTTGAACATAGGAAACTTTTAACAGATGTATTTCCTGATGTGAATCTCAAACCCAAACATCATTTTCTAGAGCATTATCCCCATCTGATTCGTTGCCTTGGACCTGTGGTTGACTTCTGGACATTTCGCTTCGAGGCAAAACATAGTTTTTTCAAGAAAGCTGTTCGTGACCTTGATAATTTCAAGAACATTGTGTTGTCTCTGGCCAACAGACACCAGCTTATGTTGGCATACCATTTTGACATGCCTTGTCTGTTCAAGCCAGCAGTGGAAGTAGAGAGGACAACACACAATTCCCTTGAAAATGTGCCCCTCCCAGTCAAACTAGCTATTCAGCACAAATTCAGTCATCTGACCACTATCACTTGCCACAACAGCCTTAATACATGGAACAAAATATGTAAAGGGGATGTTTGTGTCTTTTGGAAACAGAAGTGGACTCCCGGATTTCTGCCAAGTCCTGTACATAGCAATAGTAGACAACAAGGCGTTCTTTGTTCTTCAACCTTTCTCTGCTTGGAATCTGGACCACTACAGATGTTTTGAAGTTTGCAGTGCTGAGGATTCCCAACTGGTTGTGGTCGACCCTGCAGAACTGAACCACTACGTCCCCCTGTCAGCCTACGTGGTTTCAGGCAGACTCCTGATTTCTCCTAAGGCATTTCTGCTACACTGAGGTGATTCTTTTGGCTTATTTGCAGGATAACACAATGCCTTGTATTGCACTCTCCTAAAGTAAAACCCCATACTTGGTTGATTACTTACCTTTTCCAATCTGCACTAAATCTTTTCACAATCTTTTTGAAAATACCAGATGCAGTTGCTTACAACGTGTCACACATTCAGTAGTGAGCTTGTGGATCTGTAATTTACAAAGAATGTTCCCAATATTGGGGTATAGGCCTCGTGGTTAAATGTCTTACCTGGTTGGGGTTCTATGAATGTGATCATGACTTTGCTTTGTTTATCAGAAAACGTGTGTTTTGTTCTTTGTAGATTCACCATGTTGCTCCGTGTCATCCTAACCGAAGAGGACATTCGAAGGGTCATCATTGAGAACATGCCCGACACGGTTGATGACCTGCACTTGATCCTCAAAAACAAGCTTGGATTGGAAGGAGTTTTGAGGGTACAATTTCAAGATCCAATGTTCAATAATGAGCTTTGCAACTTGAGTAACATGTCAGATCTCCCTAAAGATAAGGTGACTTTGAAAGTGTTCAGTCAGCCTCTTGAAGAACTCCAATTTCATTCAGAAGAACTTCATTATCATACAGACTCAACTTTGGACACTGCAAGCTTAATCACATCCCCTGAGTCGAGCCCCAGTCGAGTCCAGTCCACCCCAAGTCGTCGTCGCCAGCTGCCTGTGTCATTTCAGATCCCTACCTTTGGGTTTGATACAGAGCTAAGGTTAAGGCAGGGAAATGAAGCCTTCCAGAAGGATGGAACCCTTCTTGATATCTCCAAAGGTATGAAATCAGACATTTTGGAAAAATTAGCAGAAGCGATTTATGCCTTTAGCCCCTATGTAGAACCTGAGGAAATTGATATGGTGGCGCAAGCCCTCATCGAAAAACATCCATGTCTGAGGGAACCAGGGTCTGTTGCTGGATGGTACTGTTGGAGGTTTAGTTTAAAGTTTAAAATGGGTAACTTCAGACACAAACTAAAAGAGGCTGGATGTCAAGAGCTCAAGATCAACTCGCGGTCATCCAGCACATCTGGGAAAAGAACTTTTAAGAAGGCTAGAAAATCAGAAGTCAACTTCATGCCAAACATCCCGGAAGGAAAAACGAATCATTCCCTTGACGAAGAAAGGACAGCAATGCTCACAGAAATGAAGAGGAGGAAGGTTGATTGGACGAAAATTCAGGCGATGATGACCAGCACATTCTCTTTGCGAAGAAAGGAAATCGTTGAGGAGCAGCCACTTGTGACTGTCATCAAAGATAGATGGCCAGTACTGTTCTCTGAACGTCAGGTAAAGTACTTCTCTATTTCAAATGAGTCGAGTATGATCCGAATAGTGGCTTATTAAGAATAGAACTGTATTAAATGTCATTTTAATTTCACATATAAAGCGCCAAAAACATAACACGTCTCATGGTGCTTTAAGACCATTTCATACTTCAAGAGACAAAAGTTGTTTGCTTGTGACTTTTTGTTGCAGGTGTCGCGGCCCTCTGGGCTTTTATAGTTCAGCGACAGCAACATAAGAATTACGACTTATGTCATAAGAGATGGAACTGTTGTCGCGATGTAAATTTTAGAGGTAGTGCTAGGCTAAATCAACAGAATGTTACTGGGACAACAGTTGGCGACAGCGTTTTGCACCGCTACAATGTTCTAGATGTACGCAACAAGCTCGTAGACAGCCCTAGCAGACAGAATATTTGTCTCCTGGTAATGTTTTGTCAAGTTGTTTAAGTTTTGTCTTGAAGTATGAACCAGTCTTTACACAGAGTGGTAACGTTCCTACAGAGCCTAAGAGTACCAGGGGCAAGGAAAAACTCTAGAGATATAGGAAGAAACCTTGGGCAGTTCCATGACTCAAGAGGTTGACACATCTGCCTAGGGTCAGTCTGGAACAGAGGGTAGGACATGGTGTTAAAGCAACCTGGGTATTGCTTACAGGAGTTTGGATGGTGGTGACATGACCAGTATGATCATGCATGATGGCTGTATTAAGCAACAATTGCTAATATCTGCTGTCATGAAGACTTTAAAATGATAAATATCAGTGCTATTGAATCCCTCTGCTTATTTTCTTCTTTTATGCCTACAAAATTGAAGCTGAGTTTGCTCGCCTCACCACTGTTGACCTGAAAGGCTGTCTCTTTGCTGGCCTTGACAAGTATCTGCAGAGGTTTATTGATCTCTACAGAGCCAAGACTGGTGTGGTGGAGCTGAAGAAGCTGTTGACAACACTGGATAGTGATGTAAGTAGGCTTGCGTGATATTTTAAACAATATGTTTTTCTGTTTAAACAAAAGTTATTATAGTAAATATTACTACATGGGGTTGGTTCAGTAACGGGGTTCTCCCAGTTCCTGTCTTTTTTCCGGTCCTCTCTTTAATCAACAGCTAACGTATTTTCACACGGGTCAATGGTGTCATCCAACCGGAAAAAAACACTATCAGTTTAAAATGTATAGTTTTCCAATTTTGTCTGCAGCTTTCTTTGTTTCATGACTTATAATTGCACTTGTTTATCCTGTATCTGTGTCTCTCTCTGGTTGGATGAAATTGGTATATTAGGAACATAGAGCTACAGTATTTAACACTTTCACACACACACACACACACACACACACACACACACACACACTTTATTTACTGTTAAATACTCTCTTCTGATGCTATCTGATTGAAGCTGTTCCATTGATTGTGTATTGTCAATTGTTTTTAGTGTTCCAACCAATGGAAAAGGACCATCGTGCTGATGGGGCTCCCCCACTACCTCAAAGATGTTGCGTCCAACTTTTCAAGTTCAGGTATAATTTTATATTTTTTGTCAATGCAGATCATCCCCCATTCTTATGGATTTACCCTTACATGTACATATCCTGTATTTTAGGACCTAAACAGCGGGTTGGGACCAATCAGGAGTAAATAGCCCTATAGCGCTAACCGCTCCAACATGTGTGTGTATGTCCATACCAGCATGGCCTCAATGTCATTGTCCAGGCTTCACATAACTTCTGTGGCACATAAATTAACTCCGTAGCTTCAGGTCGTCGAGCCAAGTGGCCTAACATTTTGGGTGGGCCAGAATTCAGGGGTCTATAGCCGCAAGTGGCACCAGTTAGCACCCGCACCTGAAGGTGCGAAAGGAATTAGCCTTGGCACGGCCTGGCTAGCTTGGCTTTGGCCCGACGATCTGATGGGGGCTAATGAAAGCACTGCTCATTTCACACTGTTTTTTGTTTTTTAATTGCCTTTAAAAATAGGTTTTTAAGTACTCAATAGCTCACATTGTGCTTTTTTTAAAAACAATTTTATATTCACAATATTTATCAATATTGTGAAGTGTTGTGATCTTGCAGGTCAGCTATTTTCACTAGTTTGGGTTCCAGGGAGAATATTTAGGAACCACTGGTGTCTCATGCTTAATGCCGTTTTGGCCACAACAACAGAATCAATGAAGGTTTATTTTATCACATGTTTGTCCATTTTTTTTAGGCCACAGTTGCTGAGGAGGACATGACGAGAGGAATGACTGTGGGCATCCTCATGGTGGCAGATGGGAATGATGCTGTTGGTTTCGCTGTGGTCATTGAGGAAGAAATCATCCTTTCGTTGCTCAGTGATTTTCCAACAGCTGTGGCACTTCTGTTGGGTCTGCTCTACGCACTGAACATTGACTACCCCAAAGACACAAGGTACACATTTGAAGTCATTCAGAAGGTGCTCATGGACATTGGTGGAGGCCATTGCACTGCGTTGGTTCATGGCTTGAGAAACAGACTCTTGAGGAAAACCATGTAAGCTTAAAGCAGAGTTTAAGCTTTGGCCAAATGTGAACAAAATGTGAACTTGATTGAGAAATGGACTCTTGTTATTTTTGTTAGATGTCTTATAGATTGTGTACTGCAATTGACAATTTAATGACTTGTACAAGTTTACATGCCAACTTTGGAAGGGCACATACTGTGAATTTGTTGGGATATTTACAGTGCGTATTTGGGTATAGCGACACCGTGTACACATTAACACACACTATATTCTGAATACAGTAGCACAGTGTATTTGGGACACATAACACACACGGGGTGTGTTTATTTGGGGACATAGAAACACACACGGAATGGATTTATTTGGTGGACAGAGTAACACACACGGTATGGATTTATTTGGTGGACACAGTAACACACACGGTGTGGATTTATTTGGGGGACACAGTAACACACACGGTGTGGATTCATTTTGGGGGACACAGTAACACACACGGTGTGGATTTATTTTGGGGGACACAGTAACACACTCGGTGTGTTTATTTTGGGGACACGGTAACACACTCGTGTGGATTCATTTTGAAGGACAGTAAAACACACAGTATGGATTTATTTGGGGGAAGGTAACACAAACTGGGGTTTTATCCATAGTGTGTATGTGATCAATCTTGTTATTTGTGATGCACTTTTTTGATGCACTTTTTTATTATTTGGTTAATTGCTCTATTATTTGTAACTGGCTGCACATTGTTTAATGCCAAAACATTTGTTTAAGATGTCATCAAAATGGAAAATGTTGCCTTAAATTTCTATAACTTACAATGCAAGATACATTTTAGTATTGGTGATTGCCTAAATATGATGCATTAAATAACGGATAACACATAGTGAGATGACATCATGTGTTGGTACTGTTAAAGGAGTAGCTCACTCAAAAATGACTTATTTTCTATCACTTACACCCCTCATGAAGCCTTCAATTCATTTATTTTTTATTTTTGTTGCATTCCTAATTGAGACAAAATGTGAGTCTTCTCTCTTGAATCAAATTATTGGCTCAATAATGCAAAAACAAACAATCTTCATGAATTCAAGCCTTCATGGGGTGTGTAACTGATAAAAAATAAGTATTTGTTCCAAAAAGTAATCGTATTTACTCATCTGTTTTTATTAAAGAGGCTTGAATTGGATCTCAGTGTTTTTGGTTTATGAAGCTATATCTTCAATAAAACAAGAAACATATTGGGCAGTATTAATTGTTAAATTGTATTAGATGTGTGGGGTGAGAACTACATTACATTTAAGTAGTTGGTGTATGTAACTCACTAGCATTGCAGTGAAATCATCCAAAGGCTTAAGTAGCTTAAGGATAAGTTATATCAACTAAAGATACCAAGTGGTGAAGTTATATCAACTAAAGGTATCAAGTGCTGAAGTTAAATCAACTAAAGGTATCAAGTTATATCAACTAAGGATATTAAGTGGTGAAGTTATGTCAACTAAAATAATCAAGTTATATTAACTAAAGATATCAAGTGCTGAAGTTAAATGAACTAAAGATATCAAGTTATATCAACTAAAGCTATCTAGTCATACAAACTAGAGTTGAGTTGAGTCAAATAGCAAGTTTTATTTGAGTTAACTCCATTGTCTTTGTTGTCGTAACATAAAATTCTTTCGCAGCATGGTTACATAAATATTTAAGTTCAAACAGCAAGTTGGGTTTTACAGTGTACAGACAGTATCTTCGAAGTTTAGCGTTTGCAGCCATCTTGAATTTAGTCACGATAAGTCGAGCAGCGGTAAGAATGAACAGGTATGATAAGGGATCAGATTCCAAAAATAATTCGGTGGAAATGCATGGATTCCAGTTGCTGCTACTGGAAGAAACTGGAATCCATGCATTTTCACTGAATTATTTTGGAATCTGATCCCTTATCATACCTGTTCATTCTTACTGATTCGAATTTATCGTGGACTAAATTCAAGATGGCTGCAAACGCTTAAACTTGAAGATACTGCCTGTATAAATCGTCTTGTAAGTAAACTACCAGTGCTTTTCAAAGTTCTCAATGTCTCGTTTTTAAATGTCAGGGCCCTCGGAAGTCTACCAATGAAGTGTGGAGATACATTGAGCCTCGTAAATGGGTGTAAAACAGTGATTTATTTGCATGGCTAGCCCGATGCCGAAGCACCACTATTGAAAAAGCTGTTGGTAGCATCGGCTAACTAGCGCCAGATTTTGGAGTGCAGGGGACAAGCCGAGATGGGCTATGAGAGATACGTTCACACTCGGTATCATGTTTCAATACACTTTAGGTCAATATCACACCGGAATTCTCCTTTAATAGTGATGTGAGAAAAGCACCAAAGCGACTGAGAAAAACTGTAACATGGACAACTCACTTACATGGTGGGAACGTTGAATTTAACAAAGTATAAGTTGTCGATTCGCGACGATCCTGTTTGTATTCACTGGAAATCGTATGGACCTAGCAGTACAAATATCAAACATCTGCCTAGTGCCTACCATTGCAAATCACATCTTTCATTGCTGTTGATCTGTTATCACAAATTTCATTAACCATATTAACAATATAGAGTTACCTTCACTATCTAACAAAAACCTACTGCTACAGTAGCCCTACAGGGCTGGTGGCTGAAATATTCCCACAATATTTTGATTTTGTAGCTACTAACTACCATGTAACTTACAGTAAGTAGTAATGGTGCAAAAAAAGAAAATGCAGCGCTAGTTTAAAACTAGCTAGTTTCAACGTAAGTTTTGAGACACACCTTACACGTAAACTTATGATCAAACTTACACTCGACTAGTGCAACTAGCTGCTAGTCACTAAGGAAGAGAACACTGGTCACTAAAGAAGAGAGCATTGGTCACTAAGGAAGAGAGCATTGGTCACTAAGGAAGAGAACACTGGCCACTGAGGAAGAGAGAGACCTTACAGGTGAGATGACTCTTGTAGTGAAGACAAGAAAGACCATCTGCTCACAGAGGAATAAGTGAGTTGGGCATCAATAACGTTGCATAAGGAAGACTCTACTGGTGTGCAGAAGTTTGCGTTCTGACATCATAGATTAAAGTAGGCCAGCTCTCCAGTCCCACTAAATTTCAGCAGTGGAGCTGTTGCAGGACAGCCACAGGCCAAGGATTTGCTCACTGTTGACGTGGAAGACTTGACTACCAGCCATGGCATATTCACCAAATAACGCCTCCATCTGGGATCCATTTACTTCAGCACATACAACAGGTACATTCTGTCTGCAGGCACAAGTCAATAAGTACAGCAGATAAATCCACGATCAAAAGTTTATCACACCAAACAAACACGACCAACTACATACCTCATGGTTGGGCTCCATGACTAAAGATCAGTATAAGAAATGAAGATTTAAACTAGTTTTTTGTGCACAAATTAAACATAGGAATCAGAACACTAAATTAACAGGGAGACCTATACAATTAAATGACCAGTGGTTCTAGTGCAGCAGAGCTCATAAAGATGCTCTGAGCCAAACCAATAAACATACACTGAAATTTAATTTCATCCATTTCAGCCCGTTTTATTTGCACCAAACTCGAATGACTATGCTCTCATTTCTAATAAACTATACAATACAATTCACATCAACGTGCCAGTAAAGAGTCTTAAACACGGTCACATGGAGAACCATACAAATGGGACACTAGTGCACGTGTGTTTGAGTGAGTGCAAGTGTGTGTGTGTGTGTGTGTGTGAGTAAGTGTGTGTGTGTGTGTGTGTGTGTGCGCTTCTACAAGGAAAAATCAACAAAACCATATGTGTTCACTGGCCAGCCTCTGGTCCTTAAGGCGAGAGGAACGAGAGGAAAATAACTTTCCACAGGGTTATCGTGCAGCTCTCTCTCTCTCCCTCTCTCTCTCTCTCTCTCTCTCCCTTCCCCTGAGCGGGGCCTCTGGAATCCTTAGTCCCCGGCAGGAATGTGCTGTTTTTCCCAGCTCCGCTGGAGCCCTGTGGCTTAAGGCATTTACTCTAACCCATTACCTGCCTCAGTCAGGCACCCGCAACACCCACTGCCCTTCAGGCTGGGAAAGGCCAAACACACCGGCAGAATTCCCACCCAGCCCACCCAGCAAGGACACTTTGTTGTCTACTTTCTGAAGCTGAGGGAATTGAAAGACAGACAGACAGATAGATAGATAGATTGACAGATATATATATATATATATATAGATAGATAGATAGACAGATAGATTGATAGACAGATATATGTATATATAGATAGATAGATAGAGATAGATAGATTGATAGACAGATATATGTATATATAGATAGATAGATAGATAGATAGATAGATAGATAGATAGATTGATAGACAGACAGATAGATAGATGGACAGATATATTGATAGACAGATAGACAGACAGATAGATAGATGTGACTTCAGTGGCACTGGCGGGGAGAGGAAGGAAAGCTGGCAAGAACAGTGTTGAGTGAGGTCTGGTAGTGCGACTCACCTCCACTATGTGAGAGGAAAACCCTGCCTGGGACATCTGCAGCTCGAACGATGTCTTGTTTTTGTTGGTTCCTGGACACAAAACAACACACCCCACCCATTCACCATAAAAGACTTAAAAGAAACATATTTAGAGATTAATTATTATCTCTATGTATTATCTATCTAAGACACACCCTCGAGACTGAAGATCTTCTCGCCCAGGGCATCCACGATGTCCTTGAGGGCTGACTCATCAGTCACACTAAAGAAGTGTTCATCAGGGTCGGTGGCGATGAACTTGATCTCCTTGAGGAAGGCTTCAGGGTTGATGCCCCGACGGTTGTAGTAACCCAGCACCTGGTCAGAGCACAGAGCACCAAGAACAGGGTCAACTAACACCTCAGAGCAAGTGCTAAATTTACAGTAAGTGCTACATTTTAACTCAGCGTAAGTGCTAAGCTGTAACTCCGAGTAAGTCATACATCTCCAAAAAGAAAACCCCAAAAGACTTTGGCCCTGAGTCTGGCAGCGATGTTTCCATGTCATAAAGGCTTTTCTCCCGCAAAGCTATGTCAAGGCCGGGAATCTGTGCGAAATGTGCGAAACCTCTCTTGTGAAGTGAATTTGAATAAACCAATCGCATGCAACACCGTTAAATTATGATCTGGGCTCTATCGGCAAATAAATCACGATCCCTTTATGGTAAGAATGGGACATTCTACAGTCCTATGCAAAATCATAAGCAGGAGTGTAGGAGTAGGCTATAGCCAAAGCACCTACACAATATTGGCTGCAAATAGCCTATCATTAATAAGACGTCATGGTAGGGTGTCTGAAACAGTAGGTAGCCTACTTAGGCTATGTCATTGTATCATATTGTAATTGTCAATTAGTCAACATTATTTCCAACCATGGTTTATCCACAGAACGTATTATAGTATATCAATGCATGGCCAACACTTATGAAACAAGGTAGACAAACATATCTTCCTATGTTGTTGTGTCATTCATCTCTTTTTGCACGTTTTTCCTATTAATACTAAAGCAATAGTTGGCCTATCATAGTTATCAGATATCAACTAGGCTACAGTGCCAATAAATAGTATTCACCCCTTTGGATATTTCCCCTTTTACTGTTTTTATAAATGGAATCTTGATCAATTTAATTTCGCCTTTTTTTACAATGTTCAGTTACACTTTACTTGACAGTATCGACATAAGAGTGACATGACACTGTCATGAACGTGTCATAGACAAGTCATAAACGTTTATGACATTACACTTCTGTTATTAAGTGACATTCGGTTTTTGTCATAACAAGTTAGGATTAGGGTTAAGGTTAGGGTTAGAGTTAGAGTTAAGGTTAGGGTTAGAGGTTAGGATAAAGGTTAGGGTTCATGTGTCATGACAGTGTCATGTCACTCTTATGTCAATACTGTCAAGTAAAGTGTTACCCAATGTTCTCTTATTTTGTATCATACATGTTTTAATTAATTAACATTACTTTGTGGAAATGTGTTTTCATTTTGACATTAAAGAGGGGATTTTGGAAAATCATTGAAAAAAAAAGGTCTAATTGATTTGACAAAGATTCCATTTATTAAAGCAATAAAAGGGGAAATATCCAAGGAGGGTGAATACTTTTTATAGGCACTGTATAAGATAATTTTTGGTATTATCACAGATTAGGCTATCACATCGGATTCCATTAAACCCGATTCAGTGCGACTCATAATTGAATATGTAATATTGCATATGTTTTGCTCAAAATCGTATTAGCCTAGGCCCTACTTAAATAGATTAACAATCTGGCCAGATGTTATACAGTATTAAAAAAAGCTACAATGTTTTTTTGAATTTAATTGTTTGCAAAACAAATGCTAGGCCTACATGAATAGTCACATACAGTTTGAAAAACGAATCAGATGAGCAATATTGAGATTTCAAAGGCTACTGTAATCTCACCTGACGCATTTCATGTAAAGGTATTGCTCAACACTAACCACATTGAATCCAACCTGGTTCAACCCATTTATTGCATTTAATCACACCTTCCTGGTGGCAATTCTCTCATGCAATTCACCTCATCCACCCGGAGCGTCAGAACGAACCTGAGGTATACGCCCACCCCTTCTGGGAATTCTACCAATGACAATGGTGCCTCACTGCAATGCATCCAAATGTACCCCATCCCACAGAAAGAAATCTTTCAGTGTCAAACCTTCTAACATTTTCCTAAAAACCCATTACTTTATCGAGAGTGAATTAAAAACATAGTAATGAGATGAATTCAACTTCCTGGTTTTTGTACCCCTCAACGAGCCTCAGCGGTGTTCCAGTTTTCAAAATGACCACCAGGTGAATAATGCGAATAATGCGCATGCTCTACCATATTCGCCGGTGATACATTGCTGTCAACCTTGGGGCCTTTGTGTTGTTGAAAGGATGAAGTCATAGGCCTCTTCCATTAGGAGATTTACCGCTATGGTGTACAGCATGGTTGTACCTCCCTCATCATACTCACAGCAATGGCGTAGAGCGTGATGTTGTCCTTCTCACTGTCCTCAACAACCTTCTGCAGGTCAGGACTGTCATGTGACTCTCCGTCAGTAATCACAATCATCACTTTTCTGGCTCCCTCTCGCCCGCCACGCTTAAAGGCCAAAGACCTGAGAACCAATAAAGTACATAAAGTATACTTTATCTTATCTTATGTTATTTTATATTATGTTATCTAACCAACACCAAATAAAGTATACTTTATCTTATGTTATGTTATGTTATGTTATCTTATCTTATCCTATCTTATGTAACCAACACCAACTCCCATCAGCATGAAGGGGTTAAGAAAGACCTGAGAACCAATAAAGTAAATAAAGTATACTTTATCTTTCCTTATGTTATGTTATGTTATGTTATGTTATGTTATGTTATGTAACCAACACCAACTCTCATCAGCATCAAGGGGTTAAGAAAGACCTGAGAACCAACTCTTATCAGCATGAGCAGAGTTGCTGGATGTGACTGCTATCTTCCTTTCTCTAAGGCTACGTCTGAGCCTGCTAGCATAGCAACATGCTAACACATTCGCGCCACGCACCAGAGTGTTTGAGTGCACATACCGACACGGGAGAGGTATGACTCAACTCGTGAAAGTTAAGGTAAGAACATATATTACTACTGACATTGGGTGGCGTGTTCCTTTAACATGCACACCGACAGTAGTGTTAATAGGGGATTAACAATATTTAGTGTTACAAAGGACTTGGCATTGGTTAGATTAGTTCTGGCCATTCATAGAGACTGGTGGGTCGCTAGGTTAAATTGGTCTTTAAATTGGTTTCATTAGAGTTAGTGGTCACTGTGTTAAAGTCATTGGTTGTTTTAGACAATTTAGCAGTTCTGTGAGTATTAAGTGGAGTGTTAGTGGAATGCTGTTCATCAGTGGATTTCTGTCAGTGGATTTGTCTGTATTGTAAGTACTGTTGTAGTTTACAGTTCAGTTGATAGTTCTGATAATGTTCCTAATTCCTAGTTATGTTCTGTGGGGTTTCTTAAACTACTTCGTTCTGTTAGAGTTGTTAGTTCTGTTGGTGTTTGTTCTTGGTCTTGTTGGAGTGGTCGGTTCTGGTACCGTGCACTGCTGATGCCAAGGGCGGTGCGCGTCTCCTCTCCGCCTCTCTGCTGGATGTTCTGGGCTGCTTGTACCACCTCCTCCACCGACTCGTAGTCGTCCAGGGCAAACTCATGCACGACCCGCTGCCCATACTGCACGATTCCAACCTAACATATAACCAACACCGTAATGATACTGATAGATTACATTTCTAAAGTACTACATAGACAAACAATAGACATACAGTACACACACACACACACACACACACACACACACACACACACACACACACACACAGAGAAAACTACAACATACACACTCACACACAACTGCCCTACTGGGCTGCCCTACACTTGCCCACTCACACAAAACTCTTCACAAATCATATGACATACACACTCCCACACATCTCTCCACCAATCATACGACATGCTTAACTCGCACAAGATTAAAGGGCCTCTGGTAGGTAAGCAGCTCTTAGGTGAGAGGATGGAGGATAGCCATAGGTCTCTCATAAATGTGTGAGACTTACCTGTGTTTGACCGGACCCAACGCAGAACTTCTGCAGTACATTGATGAGAAAGTCCTGCACCTCGTACCAGGGGTAAATAGAGTTGGAGCCATCAAGAACTATCACGATGTCCATGAACGTCTCGCATCCTAGGGAAACAAACAGGAACGGAATAACAACACTCACTTCTGTCATCAGCATTTCAGGAGGTCCAAATATTCCTCATTTCCTTCAGGCACAATCTACCCTGTAGAACATCTGATAACTTGTCTTGAAAGATATCAAACACAGACAGGAAAAAGTCAAGTGTGTGTGAGAGAGGGGAATAAAGCCAAGTGTGTGAGAGAGGGGAATAAGCCAAGTGTGTGAGAGAGAGGGGAATAAAACCAAGTGTGTGAGAGAGGGGAATAAAGCCAAGTGTGAGAGCCTACGAGGTGATAGTAGGACTCACGCTGGAAGGCCGGGGCAATGTTGTTGGTGAACTGGAAGGAGCTGTTGACTCTGGAGCAGATGCCCGTGCTGTAGTATGCACTTCCACACTCATAGGACCACAGGGGGCCGCAGGCCTGGGCAACATGGTAGTTAGTACACAAACCCACATACTATACTAACTACACACAGGGCCACAGTTAGTGCACTAACCTATGCACAGTGCTAACTAAATACACACACAACAAATAAACAACCCAAAGAACACGATCTGACACAAATATATGAACACTTTCAGTTTGTTGAATGCAGTATAACTATATCATGTTGACATACATGTAAGAAAGCTTTTTGAACGCACCACAAAGCTCTGATCTTCAGGGTTGGATGTCAGTGACATTCCAATTCTCATCTTGTCCTTCCGCTCTGACACATAGCTCATAGATTCATTCCCTGGAAGAGAGCAGCCATAGCAACCCACACGGTAACCAAATTTGAGCAGCAACAACAGTGGTCATACAATGTCAGGGCATACATTTAGCCACTGAAGAGTTGCTAGAAAAACAAATGTCTGCTGTAAATAACATGTCATGGCAGGTAGTCCAAACCAACACCCTCCTGCTTAACAGAGACAGCAAGGGGTACCATAAGCAGAGCTGAGCAGTGAGCAGCACCAGTGGGGTATACTACGAAGCACGTTAGACATATCTAGGCTATGTAGACATAGCGAGGCTTGACAAAGCCTTGACTCAGGGGTATACGTTAAGTGATACTACGATAGCAGTTATGTGATATATTTGTCAAACTAGGCTTTCAGCTCAGATCTGTGCGCGTTCTCGGTATTGGGATGACTTTTGGCCACAAGACGCCTCTATTTAAAAACAATTACTTCGCATTCATGGAGCTTAATCTACAAGTCATTTTTGTGAACCTTTAACATCAAATAAATCAATTGTCATCAGTTGTTGTATGGATCCATAGTGGGAAATGCACTATTAAAGCGCATTCGAGATCCAAAATGTTAGTAGAGGCGGAGCTCCACCTGTAAGATATATGACAGAATCCTACATGTGAGATTTAAGATAATTGATTGGTCAGTGGACGGTAGATTACACGATTTGAGCTATAACTTAGCACATAACCTCCTCCCGACCAGGTTTGGTTGACAGCATAAGATACCATGGTGATATAGCGACACTAAAACAGATCCACTTTCGTGTCACAGCATACCCTAGCTTTGAGCGCAACATACCTCGCTAACCCACTAATCGAGATTCGTAGTACACCCCACAGGTCAATACAAGTTCCATCCTGCGCATAGTATACAGGCACTATGATGGAGTTTATGAAATGCTACAAAAGTAATGGGCTACACTGTGAGTTTTAACAGAACTTCATTCAGATTATTTAGACTGAATATAACATCAACAGAACTTTCTATTTAAGAATTTTACCCCAAAACAACAAATATTATTTTTGATTGGCTGTTGGTTGGCTGTTTATTTTTAGATTAGCTGTTGAGTGGTTATACTTATGAACCCTGCAAGAAATCCTGCTTTGGAGAGGTATTGGATTTAAAACCTGCCATACTAATTCTTATATTACATCCACATACTAAAAAAAAACAATGCATCTTTAAGTCTGAGTCACTCAGGCCTTGTGCTGAATCCATACATCCATCAATCTAAGGGCGAGTACCCAGATGGAGCCTGGAGCAGCTGGCCTCAGGGCGGGGGTCCAGGGGACAGCGGTACACATCTCCTGTCTGGTGATCACCACTGCTCTCAAACGGAGCTCCCACCAGCAGCCTGCAATACAGACAACATCTTACAGTAATCCACTGTCACAGCAACAAGAAAGAGCAACCATTATATGTAAGTAATCGTAATCCACCGTCACAGCAACAATATGGAAACAGACAGGAAGAGCAACCAAGTAATTCTAATCCACCATCACAGTATAAGTATAGAATATATAGTATATATACTCTTTTGATCTCTTTTGAGGGAAATTTGGTCTCTGCATTTATTCCAATCCGTGAATTAGTGAAAGACACACAGTGAGGTGAAGCACACACTAACCCGGAGCAGTGAGCTGCCTGCTACAGCAGCGCTCGGGGACCAGTGAGGGGTTAGGGGCCTTGCTTAAGGGCACTTCAGCTGTGGATGTGGGCATGGGAGAGCACCTCCCCCGCCCACATTTTTTTTACTGGGTTGGGGATCGAACCGGCAACCCTTCGTTCATAAGCCCGAAGCCATAACCAGTAGGCCACGGCTGCCCCCGTAACTTACAGCAATGATGTGGAACAGACAGAAAAAGCAACCATTGTATGTAAATAATCCTAATCCACCATCACAACAACAATGTGGTAACAGACAGAAAAAGCAACCACTAAGTGTAAAGTACTGTTTCTATATTATCTCTACAGTAGTGACGACAACCGTTGTGCCTGTGTGTTATGATTCTAAGGCAAAACAAAGATCTGATCCGTAATGCACTTATGGCTTTCACATTCATGTCAAGCATGGAGAGGCTGCCAAACCACTTCCTAAAACTCAGTCTGCTAAGTTCATTTGTGTTTACATTCCTGCAGCATCACTACTGCCAGGAACTGGTCATCCATACGGCCTGTTATGTAAAATGACATCTCTTACTACTGCATGTGATGTAACAAGACATCTACTACTGACAAAACTGGGCATCTTTGTGACTGGCACTAACTAGTCATATAGTGCTACTGGTCCAGGCCATAGAGTTGGGGTCTCTGTCTGTACCATATGGGAGTGAGACTCAGGGTCTCACAGCTCTGCAGTTGCAGTTTTCTTCTCCCCATGTCAACCTTAACCACGCAGACCTAGTGCAGTGAGGGGACCACAGCTTCGCTGCTGCCCACTGTGAGAGCTTCAGAGGGTTCAGCTGGGGGTCAGGAAACAGCCCACATCAGGTAGAGGAGTCAAGCAGGGTTTAGATTAGGGTTTAGTGTTAGAGAAGGCCAATAACAATAGGGTTAGGGTTTAGTGTTAGAGAAGGCCAATAACAATAGGGTTAGGGTTTAGTGTTAGAAAAGGCCAATAGGATTAGGGTTAGGGTTTAGTGTTAGAAAGGACCAATAAGATTAGGGTTTAGTGTTAGAGAAGGCCAATAACAATAGGGTTAGGGTTTAGTGTTAGAAAAGGCCAATAAGATTAGGGTTAGGGTTTAGTGTTAGAAAGGACCAATAGGATTAGGGTTTAGTGTTCGAAAATGCCAATAAGACTAGGGTACAGTGGTAGAGGTCAATAAGATTATGGTTTAGTGTTTGAGAAACCCAGTAAGATTAGGGTTTAGTTTAGAGATAGAGGGACCTATTTTAGCGATCTGAAACAGATGGTTTAAACAATGTGCCGAGGGGAAGATAGGAACAAGACTTGCATCACATTGTGCTGGGTGGAAGATAGGGCCCATAATGTGTTCCACAAATGTTCATTCTGAAAGAAAATAAATTAAATAAGTAACCATGGAACACTTACTGTAAACCCCAGTTCAGTTGACTGACTGCGTTGACATCTGTCATTAGCATTCCTTCTAGACAAACACATGTTGGTCTGCTGTTCCGACCCAGTAGGGTGACAGACTGTGACCCTGGTCAAATAGTTTTGCCCAGCAACTGTGTCATGATAAACACTTTGGTTGTATATTCTCCCCACCCCCTTTTATTGGAGTCTGGGACGTGCACGAGAGAGGGAGGGAGGGGGCAACCACAACACAGACTTTCCAGACATGAAGAGCCAGGGGCTCCTCGAGGACAGGTTGCTAGACAAACTCGCATACTTTCCGCTTATTTACCTGCAACTTCAAAGACAAAAACACTCTGCAATCCAGGAGGACCACAAACTATGCCTCCATCCCCTAGATGAAAAACAGGAAAGAGTGCCCTAGTGATTGAGCAACATTACCTCACATATGACTCACAGCATGATTAAGAGGGTCTGACTGCTTGTGATCTGTTAAAAAGATGTGTCTGGCCCTGGAAGAAAAACTGGCAGCAGTCCTGGTTGTCTAGAGGGACAGCAGCACAAGAACAGACGGAGCAATACACAGCTCCATCAGCAGCTCAAAGTGTTTTGCCTTCACAAACAATCTGGACAAACCTGATCTTATGATGGTCTCAGTGGACAGAGGGCAACACAGACTTCTTCGCACAGCTGGTCTAGTCCAGATTTTAACAGCTGGTCTAGTCCAGATTCTAACAGCTGGTCCAGTCCAGATTTTAACATGTGGTCTAGTCAAGACTCTAACAGCTGGTCTAGTCCAGATTGTAACAGCTGGTCTAGTCCAGATTCTAACAACCAGTCCAGTCCAGTTTCTAATAGCTGGTCCAGCCCAGATTTTAACAGCTGGTCTAATCTAGTCCATTTTAATATCCTACCGGCCTGTGGAGCTGTCTAACCTATCACTGGCGTGATCCTCTCACCTATCCCTGTAAGAGCAAGATCAAGATCACATTAATTCCGTTTAGTCCAGCTACATTCAAATCACTGCTGCACTGCTGTTTGACTGTATTCAAATCACCTCTGCTTTACTTCTCACTTTGCTCTCACAAAAGGAGAGACGCAGAGCCTGTGGTCACTGACAGAGTGCTCTTTGCTGAAAGAGGAGACCTTTGGAAGACCCCAACAGGCTTTGTGAAGAGAGAGAGAGGAGTGCTGGAACACAGCCCAGGGGGGCAGCCAGACCAGATGCAGCCAGACCAGATGCAGCTACAATGGGAAGGGTTTGGTTTAGGGAAACCTTGCATCAGCAGCTAGAAAAAAAGAGGATTTACAACCCAGGGGCCGATGGAAATAAGACGGATAGAGGATTCAGTAAAGCTCAGCTGTGAATGTGGGTAGTTTATAATATCTATTACAGAAAACATTTCATACATCATGCATTTTACGCCGCATATTTAACTGTCACAGACTAGGGGTGTTTGGTGTGTGAGGTGGCCCAAGTGTCCAGGGAGATAACAACACACCAAGCCCCTGAGTGTTCCTTAAACAGCCAGACTGAACACGCAAAGAACCTCTGTGCTGACCTGAACATGCTCCTGTTCTACATGCACACGTGCACACATTCACACACACATTCAGACAGGCACACACAGACTGATGGAAAATACGAGTCAGAATGATGGATCATACCGTATACTCCCCCTATGTCAACCATTATTATTCCATAAGCGCAGTTTCACATCAGCAGACGCAAGAGCATCTGAGAGAGAGGCGGACTGTTGACCCCAACCTCAGTCTCAGGAACAGACACACTGGGGTAGAGTAGGTCTCCATGGAGAAGAGCATCCCTCACATTCTCTCCCAAAGGAAAAAAGGTTATTTAAGTGTTTTAAAAACAAATGACAAATTATGTCTCATGCTGACGCCTTTCCTTTGAAGGGTCCGACATGAGACACAGCACAGGATATGAGGACATCGACCAGGGGACAGGCACAGAGAGAGACCAGGGGACAGGCACAGAGAGACACCAGAGAGAGACCAGGGGACAGGCACAGAGAGAGACCAGGGGACAGAGTGGAACAGAGAGAGAGAGAGACAGACAGAAGCTGCATTTCCATTAAAGCTTTGCGCAAAATAAGTTTTATCTTGTCGCGATAATCATTTTAGATAAATGTGACAACGTGTCTCCCAAAATCTGACAAGTTTTGTCAATTTATCTTCAATTGCATCCACCAAAAACCGTGGTAGTTAAATTGAGTGGGTCAGAATGGAAAGTGAAACCCTTATTCTTGGCAACAACGTGTGACGATTGTGGGAGGAAATAGTCCACATTTTACATTATAAATGCTTGCATTTTGTTATTTCTCACAGTAGACTTGCACAGATGTTCTCACCTCGAACCAACTCTAAAAAAAATCCTTTCTCATTAGGCCGCACAAAATGTGTCACCTTTTTGAATGCGTTTAGTGTTTTGTGACTCACCTAAATGCGAAAAAAGTGTTTCCATTGCGCTTTTGCGATAAAGTGCTATTTTGATACATCGGTAAAAAACACCTCATGCAAGTAAACATTTTAAACATTTGTGAGTTTTTGCGATATTCACGTTTCCATTATTCGTTTTCCATTTTTCATATTAGATTTGCGCATTTTCAGGGTTAATAGAAATGCACCTACTCAGAGAGTGTGAGGGAAAGAATGAGAGAAAGATGGATAGGGAGAGAAAGAGAGATAGAGAGAGAGTGTGAAGGAGAGAAAGAGAGATAGACAGTGAGGGAGAGGAAGAGAGACAGATAGAGAGAGTCTCTGTGTGTGTGAGAGAGAGATACAGTGAGGAAGACAAAGAGAGACAGACAGAAAGTGCAAATGAGAGATATACAGGAAGAGAGAGAGAGTGGTGGAGAGAGAGAAAGAGAGTGTGATGGAGAGAGAGATAAAGAGAGTGTGATGGAGACAGAGATGGAGAGAGTGTGATGGAGAGAGAGATAAAGAGAGTGTGATGGAGAGAGAGAAAAGAGAGTGTGATGGAGAGAGAGATAAAGAGAGTGTGACGGAGACAGAGAAAGAGAGTGTGATGGAGAGAGATAAAGAGAGTGTGATGGAGACAGAGAAAGAGAGTGTGATGGAGACAGAGAAAGAGAGTGTGATGGAGAGAGAGATAAAGAGAGTGTGATGGAGAGAGAGATAAAGAGAGTGTGATGGAGAGAGAGATGAGTGTGATGGAGAGAGAGATAAAGAGAGTGTGATGGAGAGAGAGAAAGAGAGTGTGATGGAGAGAGAGATAAAGAGAGTGTGATGGAGAGAGAGAAAGAGCGGCAGCCTCACCATTTCTGTCCCTCCGCCTGGTGCTGCTGCACCGTGTAGCCAAACTGGGCCTCCTCTGAGCCATGGATGACCTTTGCCCTCTTCACGTCAATATTGAAGCAGAAACAGAGCCCTGGAATCACATGCAGCAGAGATGCATTAGACACAACACACACACACACACACACAGAGCCCTGGAAACACACACAGCAGAGACAAACACACAAGTGTACAGGAAAAGGCATCAGGAACAAAATACACACCAACGTAGTGTTGGAATCACACAGCTACAACACACACACACACACACACACACACAGTGTGAAGTGTACAGTAAAAAGGCATCAGGAACAAAATACACACCAGCATACGAGTAGTTTCACAATCAGGGTGTGCACTTCACATTTTTCACACACACGTCATAATGTTGGAATAGCATATGTTATATTATTAATAGCCAGACTGGAGCACCTTGACAACTCAAAAAATTAATGGTAAAAATACAATGTGAAGATGCACTGTCACGAGATGTAAGCAGCAAATGCAAAATGTTTTTGATGGTAATCCAGTCAATAGTGAAAGTAATTAACTGTGTATAACTGTTTTGTCATTGACTATGACAGTGGTTCTCAAATGGGGGTATGTGAGGGCACTCCAGGGGGTACGTGAGATTTTAAAATATACATATATTTAAAAAGTAGAATCCATGCAAAAATACTTTAAAAACAATTATTTAATAAATAGTTCAGGAAAATATAAGTTCATATTCAATTTCAGTTTTTTCCTAAAACCCAGAGTCCCCCCCATACCAGGATGGTTTGACCCAACCTGTCACATGCCACCCGCTTTTTTTCTCAACTAAAAATGCTTTGCGCTGGTTAGGGGGTACTTGGCTGAAAAAATATTTCATAGGGGGTACATCACTGAAAAAAGGTTGAGAACCACTGGACTATGACACCACGGTAAAGTTAATTTCACTTTGCCTATGATTTCAAATAATAGATGAGTGCTAATGCATGCAGGCTATACACTGCTAGGTTTTAGTTAAGCATGGTTTAGTGGAATAACTGTTCCATACGGTCTCGCATGCAAGCAGATTCCTTCAAAATATCGATGCGCTGTTTGAAGTTGCGCTGCTTGTTGTTAAAGGGAATGATGTCATTTTCATTGGTTTAAAGGATGTTACACCCAAAACACACCCATGACTGATTAAGAAACATAAGAACCGCCTTTTTGCGCCAAGCACCCAATGTTTGATAACAAAACCACCCCGAATGTGGTCTGGACAAACCCCTGCTGTTTGTCAGTGACCATGCATTTAGATTGCCAAAATAGGGCCCTACATCACATATATTCATATAAAGCTCCTTGACTATGGAACTGCTGATTGGTGAGCTTCACAGTTGGTCAGGGGTGCTGTGCTTCTTGTGCACCGGCGTGCTCACAAATCAAGGGTGGCACAAATTAAAGAGACCTTTGAAATATTGAACTGAATCGATTCATTGTCAAAATCAAAATCATATTGCAAATTGCAATATCTTTCAGAAAAATCGCAATTATATATTTTCCCCAAATCGCGCAGCCCTAGTGTGGTGTGTGGCGTGTTGAGATGGCATGCAGTGTATTGAGATAGTGTGGGGCGTGTAGCATGTGAGGTGTGTGGTGTGTTGGGATGGTGTCTGGCCTGTTGGGGTGGTATGTGGGGTGTTAGGATGGTGTTAGGGTTACCACACGTTCTGGTTTTCCCGGAATTGTTCTCTTTTTTAATGTCTGTCCCGGAAAATTGATAATCTTTCCCGGGATACCAAATGTCCCGTTTTTTGGTGCAAAGGCACTTCTATTTTTTTAATAGTTTCACTTTCAATAAAACCTACGTTCCTACTATTTATCTTAAGTTATGTTGATTGTATCCAGCTGTCGGAGGCAGGCATGTGCTTATTTGATTGGTTGTAATGCAGACCAGCGAAACGAAAGTTTACCTTAACCATCAGCATCACCTAGCAACTACCGGCCGCGCGCAGCATGTCCAAGAGAGTGAGTGCGTGCGTGCGGGTAACAGATTGGAGACGGTAGCCTAGTAAAAAAAAAAAAGAAATTTCGGTTCGATTTGGTTTCATAAAATGGGGGGAAACGGAGGAGGATATAGGCCTACAATCAAAGTCAGGGCCAGCGGCAAAGAAAAAGAGATACATAGTATACCACGCCGACAGGGTGAACATTTCCGGAGTGGGTAACAACTTAATATTATGCATATTATTGTTCATGTTTTATGGATTAGCCTTATCTTAAAAGAGCTGGTGAAAGGGCATTATAAGAACCGTTTAGACTCAGCAACCTTAAAGTGACAATGAATGCACCATAGTTAAACAGTATAACATCTGCAGCATTTGTTAATAAGCTATTATTTAAAACCAATAATAAGCCTAGTATCTAATGAATTATAGGCATTTATTTTATTTTTATTTATTTTTATTTTTTTTGAGGGGGGTGGGTTCGGCAATGAATGTCCCGGATTTTCATAAATCACATGTGGCAACCCTAGATGGTGTCTGGCCTGTTGGGGTGGCTTGTGGTATGTTGGGGTGGCGTGTGGTGTGTTGGGGTGGCGTGTGGTGTCTGGCGTGCTGGGGTGGCGTGTGGTGTGTTGGGGTGGCGTGTGTGTGGTATGTTGGGGTGGCGTGTGGTGTGTTGGGGTGGTGTGTTGGGGTGGCGTGTGGTGTGTTGGGGTGGTGTGTGGTGTCTGGCGTGCTGGGGTGGCGTGTGGCCTGTTGGGGTGGGGTGTTGGGGTGGCGTGTGGTGTGTTGGTGTTGGGGTGGTGTCTGGCGTGCTGGGGTGGCGTGTGGTGTGTTGGGGTGGGGTGTGGTGTCTGGCGTGCTGGGGTGGCATGTGGCCTGTCGGGGTGGCGTGTGGTGTGTTGGGATGGCGTGTGGGGTGTTGGGGTGGCGTGTAGCGTGTTACTGTAAGATAGTGTGTGGTGGGTTGTAGGTTGAGATGTCATGTTGTGTGTTGTGTGTTGAGATGGCATGTTGAGATGTCTTGGATGTATTGGAATTGCGTGTAGCGTACTGAGATGGCCTGTGATGTGTTAAGATGGCCTGTGGTGTGTGGCGTGTTGAGATGGTGTGTGGTGTGTTGAGATGATGTGTGGGGTGTTGGTGTGTTAGATAGATAGATAGATAGATAGATAGATACTTTATTCATTCCAAGGGAAGTTTTAGATGGTGTTTAGGTAATGAGATGGCGTGTGATGTTGTGTGGTGTTAAGATGGTGTGTAGCATGTGGTGACCTCAGCACAGGACGTCCTCATCAACAGCCAAGCAGCGCTAATTACAGGAGGACCGAAAACTGGAAGACCAACTACAGTAGAAATGATCAAAGAACAGCTTAGTAATGTTCACCTCAACCACACAAGCTTAGTCATGTGCACCTTGACCCTCCACATCCCATTCTCTTTTATTCTCTTCTTCAGTTCTCTTCGCTCTCTCTCATTCTTTCTCTCACTGCTCTGTCGCCACGCCGACCTGTCTGTCTGGCCCGACACATTCTGGGGCAGCTGTTGAGTCTGGTTTCAATTTAAATGTTTATCAGGGAGGCCATTTCAGACAGACTTTAGTGCTGTTGCCAAGACGACAAAAAATCGCATAGCATGAATGATGTCATGATGCTTCTCCATTGTGATTTCCACAGCAGGATATTATGAGAAGAGCAGATGAAAAGTCTGTCCTTTTGGCCAAGAGAGAACAGCTCCGAATGAATCTTTATCTGACTTCCTCTCAGCTGCAGGACTGAAATGGGAGCAGATTGGTTCACTTTCTCTGTGTCTGCTGGAGCTGTGCAACCACTGTAGGCGTTTTTTCGACCGACAGAGAGCCCGTTCTAGAACTGGTTCCGTTTGGAGTTCTTTGAACCTTGGTGCTATCTGGTGAACCAGCCCACATTTCCACCAGTTTAGACCGAACCATGGATGCGTCATCAACAATGGGTGTTGCATGCAAAACAAAAGTTACTGAGATGCATAAACCGGAAAATTATATGAACAGTTGCCCCGTAAAAAACGGCAGAAATTAGCTGTTTAAAATACTAGTCAACATCTGCAGTGTAGTGCTAGTTGAGTAGTTTTGTTTATGCAACAGTTGATATGGACGGAATACTTATGCTTTTAGCCTGATTTTGCCAAAGACAGAAATTACAGTATTTCCAAAGAAAGAAATAACTGACTAGTAACAAATTACTTTGCTTTTTCCATAGAAAATATATCACTGTGTGTGTGTGTGTGTGTGTGTGTGTGTGTGTGTGTGTGTGTGTGTGATAGAGAGAGAGAGTGCATGCATTTGTGTGTATGTGTGTATGTGCATGTGTAAATGTGTACAGTATGCATGTGTGTGTGTGTGTGTGTGTGTGTGTGTGTGTGTGTGTGTGTGGTGAGTGAGTGAGTGAGCTTGTGTGTGTGAGTGTGTGTGTGAGAGTGTGAGTGTGATTGTGTGTGCATGTGTAGAGGACAGAGACAGATTGTGTCGTTTCCTCTGTAAGATTCCTCCTCTTCTCATTCCTGAGCAGACAGTGAGCTCCAGCTCCTGCCCACATAAATAAACTGTGAGTCCAGGACTTCCTCAGGCAAACACCAGGACACACACACACACAAGCGTGCAGATGCCAGCAGCTGTCTGGAGAGCGCGAGCTCCTGATCTCAGGCCAGCATCTCTGGAAGCGCTGAAGTGTTGGATAATAAACACGTGGCTTCGGCCTACCCCCTCCTCAGAACCCAGCAGCAGAGAGTCCTGGTCTACACCCTCCCCATACAATCACACACAAACACACACACACACACACACACACACACACACACATTAATAAAGTAATACACACACACAGCTTACACATTTCCACCCTATTACTCACATCCCCCTCAGCACCACTACAGCCACCTGCAGGATCTGGGAAGCGCTCTGATCACCCAGGGTCATATTCCAGTAACCAGCCATCACTCAGGATCATATTCCAGTAACCAGCCATCACCTAGGGTCATATTCCAGTAACCAGCCATCACCCAGAATCATATTTCAGTAACCAGCCATCACCCAGGGTGATATTTCAGTAACCAGCCATCACCCAGGGTCATATGTCAGTAACCAGCCATCACCCAGGGTCATAATACAATAACCGGCCATCACCCAGGGTCTAGTAACCAGCCATCATCAATGGACAAATTCTTCTAACCACCACGGAAAGTCACCCACAAGAAAAGAACATCTAAAAAGAGATTATTTTTTAAGACTGCATATGTTCAAATACAGTGCTAGAAAATAACTAGCTTTTAAAAAGATAACTAACCTCTAAAGGAATGATCCGGAGTTAAAACAGCTTGGGGTCTTTTTATGGATGATAACAAGTTAAAACTTTCGTTTGGGAGCAAGAATATGTTAATCGGAGAGGTGGTAGTGTGAAGAGGGCCTCTACAGACAAATTGAAGTATTATAAACTTTGTACGTTTGCAGAGGTTATAATAAGGACTGTTTATGAAGTCAGAAGTCACCTTAACTTGTCTTCCGGTCGCCACCATCTTGAGGAAAAGTACGTCCAAATTAGTAGGCTCATTTGACTTCATGCGCAGCACGTGCATTGTGCAGCATGCCTCATGTTCAGCCAGATCTGTGCTGCACAAAATCAAATGAGCCTAATGGCAAATGAGGTATGGCTTCTCTGTACTCATATTTTTTTAATCCTAAATATTATGATAAATGTTTTTATCATAAGTTTAAAGGACAATTCTGGCGTAAAATGAACCTAGGGGTTAATAACACATGTGTACCGAGTTCGTTCGCTCTCTGGGATATGTTTTTATGCTAATCGAACGTGACCAGTTTTACCACAAACCGCTAATTAGCGGGGTTCACCCTTTATTACGACATCCCGTTATTACGACAATCCTCTATTACGACATACCATTATTACGACATGCCTCTATTTAGACATGCCCCTACTCCCCTTTTTTTTTTAGTACCGCTATTCCGACATTACAAATCCTCATTTTCAATTTATCTCTGCAGTTCCCGTATCCTATCAAATTCCAACATCCTAGATGCATGGATGAGCTGTAGTCATGTCATCTGCACCTGCAGCTACATCAACAATCCACCCGCCATCCACTCCAAACAATGTTTTTCCCAATAATTGATATCGGCACACATTTCAGTCAAAACCTTAGGTGATTTTGAACTGGCCATGTGAATAAATGTTACACATTATGTAAAACACAGGTAGCTCTCCTCATTTTATTCTCTAAGCTCTCAGCGGAAAACGGTCGGAAACTCCATGCATCAAACAAACTCTGTGCATGCAGGCCACCTATATTAATTAATTAATGGCCGTCAATCAATGGCCAATTAAGAAAGAGGCGGTGAATTCTTACGCTCCAGTAGCCTAAACCACTTCAGTGAACGTTCAAATAACCCCCAGAGTTCAGTGTCCATCAGGGTGTTCAAACTGGATGTGCGATATATTCAAGTTGCTTATATTGCAGAGGACAATGATAAAGCCACGTGCAACGCATTTTGGCTTGCCAGCAGGTTGGATAAATTCAATTTACCACATAATAATGTAGGTGTGGTGGCGATTTCTTTGATTTTCTTGTTCTAATTCTTGAGAGACTAAAATCAATGACGCGAGACTTCTTGAAAGTTTAAAGATTTACTGAAATAAAAATAGTCACTTTACAAAACAACTATCTTCCAAACTTAAAATCCTTCAGCAGTGACAATAATTCCATGTAGTCACGGTCAAAGACTGTTGCGCTCTGATGTCTCACCACAATCTCTAAGTTTGCTGCACTCATCCGTGACATCAGTCAAAGGTCAAATATAATGTGCAATACTAAATTATTACTTTATCATTACTACATTGCACAACAGCTATTTATAAATCTCAAATACTCCAAAAAAATCATACAGATATTTAGAATTAAATGATTTCCTTCATATTAACATTATGTCTCTTACATACCCAACCCCTAATTATGTAGGGCGGAGAACTACATTAATTACTCAAATCAGATAGAGCCATTCTTTTCCATAAACAATCTGTGAAATACACATTAATAACAGTGAAATTACAAGGGTTTTTTTTTTGTTTTGTTTTCACACACAGTAGCATAAAATCACATTTATTACACTGCTTCCTGCAACAGACATATCTTGGTCACAGGCCTTTCCAGGAGGCTGCTCCTTGTCTGAACTTGCACACTTCTTGCATTTCCTTTGTAATCAGGCATCGTCTTGATGATGCGGCCTATTGTCCATGAGCTCCGTGGACTAGAAGAATCCACAATCAAAACAATGTCATCAACTTTAAAGTTTCTTTTCAGCTTGGACCAGCGCTGTCGCTCTTGCAGCAGAGGTAAGTACTCCGCAGTCCATCTGCGCCAAAAGAGGTTGGACAGGTACTAGATTTGTCTCCAACGTTTCCTTCCATACACATCACTCTTCTCAAAGACTTCTGGTGGTATAGTAGGCTTGGTTTTCATCAGAAGCAGATGATTTGGAGTGAGTGCTTCAAGATCATCAGGATCTTCTGACATCTTGGTTAATGGTTATGGACTCCACTTCACACAACAGTGTGTGTAATCCATCATCATCAAGAACTTGCTATTTCAGTAGAGCACCAAGTACCTTCCTTACAGTCCTAATCTGGCGCTCCCAGACACCTCCTTGGTGAGACGCTCCAGGTGGATTAAAGATCCACTCAATCCCTTTTTCCATCATATCCTCCTTGATCTTGTTCTTGTTCATGTTCTGTATGGCTTCACGCAACTCCCTTTCTGTGCCAACGAAATTTGTTCCATTATCCAATCTCATAATAGAAACTTGTCCTCTTCTACTGATGAAGCGGCGCAATGCATTGATGCATGCATCTGTGTCGAGAGAGTGTGCGACCTCTATGTGTACCGCTTTTATTGTCAAACAAGTAAACAGCACACCATATCTTTTGACCATGGATCTTCCTCTCTTCACTTGAAATGGTCCAAAGTAGTCCACACCAGTATGTGTGAATGGCGGCATATCTGGTGTCAGTCGATCAGCTGGCAAATCTGCCATCTTCTGCTCACCTGTCCTAGCGCACAATCTTTGGCATGTGTAACAGTGTGATAACATTTCCCTTATGGCAGAATTTGCTTTCGGGATCCAATATTTCTGCCTGAGCCTTGACAAAACATGGTTTCGTCCACAATGTCCTACCTGTCGGTGTGTGTGCTGGAGAATAAGAGCAGAAATCCTGAGGTCCTTGTGCAAGATGGCTGGATGCTTAGCCTCCTCTGGCATCGCCTATCTGCTTAACCTTCCTCCCACTCTCAACACTCCATCTTCAAGGTAAGGATCCAACTGTGGCTACTCTTTTTAACATCCTTTCCCTGCATCAAGATCTTGATCTCTTCTCCATATTTCTGCCTTTGACTGTAGCGAATGAGATCCAGCTCAGCAGTCATCAAATCTTGTACGCCAACTGAAGCACCTCTTAGGCCTTTCTTGTACTTATTCATTTCTTGATCCAAGACACGTTGATGTTCATCTTGTTTGTCATTTGGCATGCTTATGGTTCTTTGCAGCTCTGCTCTTTTATGGCTCAAGTCCTGTAGCATCTTTATGAGCTTGGTAAACCATGCTACTGCCTTCTTTAATCGATGCCAATCTGAATAAAATGCAATGAGCTTGTCCAAAGCAGCCTCTTGTATTGTGACAGCACAGGAAACAACCTTTCTTTTAACTTCTGGATCATCTTCTGACAATCTTGGTCAATCTTGTCTGGCCACTCGTCACATGCATTCAATAGAAATTTGGGCCCATCAATCCAGTTCTCACATGTCATGAGGTCCTCTGCTCTCATGCCTCTTGAAACGTGATCTGCAGGATTTTCTGTGGAACTCACAAATCTCCACTGTGATGGATTAGTGGCCTCTCTTATGAATGATACTCTGTTGGCTACAAACGTCTTGTAGCGGGCTGCATCATTTTCAATGTATTTCAAGACAGTCATGCTGTCTGTCCAAAATACTGACTCTTCCAATTGCATGTTTAGCTCTTGTCTCAACATTCGATCCATCTTAACAGCCACAGTTGCCGCAGTTAGTTCCATTCTGGGTACAGTTACTTGCTTGAGTGGGGCTACCCGGGACTTACCCATCACCAACGAACAAGACTTCTGATCATGCTCATCAGTCAACAACAGGTAAGTAACGGACCCAAAACCGTCCTCACTGGCGTCAGAAAAATTATGCAACTGTACCGTTTTGACAGGTCCAAAATTTGCAGGCTTGAAACATCTTCTCCCTCTAAAGCTGGAAAGCTTCTGCAGAATGTTCACCCATTTTGTCCATTGCTTCTTGTGCTTCTCCGTAATCTCCTTGCCCCATCCTGTCCTGTCTTTACAAAGGTCTCTCAGGAGCAGCTTTGCTGGCAGTACAAACGGCGCCACAAATCCAAGGGGGTCATAAACAGAGCCGACAACTGACAAGATTCCTCTTCTTGTGGGTGGCTTACTCTGCACATTAATGTTCAAAGTAAAAGTGTCAGTCTCAGTACACCATGTCACTCCTAGAGCTTGTTCTACAGGCAACAAGCCACTATCCAAGTCCAGATTCTTTACCTCTTTTGCTCGCTCTTCCTCAGGAATGGATGACAGAAAGGCTCTTGAATTGCTCATCCACTTTGTTAGATGAAATCCACCTTGTCCACAAAGTGTTCTGAGGTCACTGGCTAATTTAATTGCTTCTTGTTCTGTGTCTACTAAAGATAAACAATCATCCACATATAAACTAGTCAGTAGTGTCTGAACTGCCTCTTCTGTTGTCTTGTTATGTCGATCCTCCACTATTCTTCGAAGAGCATAGCAAGAGCAGCTAGGGGAGGAGGTAGCACCGAAAATGTGTACACACATCCGGTAATCAACTGCTTCCTCTTCCAAATTGCCTTCAGGCCACCACAGGAATCTGAGGAGGTCTGCATCCTCATCAGGCACTCGAACCTGGTAAAACATTGATTCAATGTCAGCCATGATGGCAACTGGCTGTCTTCGGAATCTGTTTAGCACTCCCAGAAGTGTGTTTGTGAGGTTGGGACCTTGAAGTAACTGACCATTCAGAGAAAATCTTTGGTATGAAGTGTTGCAGTCGAACACCACTCGTATCTTGTTTTTGGGGTGGTACACCCCGTGATGGGGAATATACCACACCCGTCTGTCTGTCTGCAACTGCTCGTCAGGTACTCTTTCAGCATATCCCTTGTCCAATATGCTAGTCATAAACCCACTGTAATCTGTGTGGAACTGAGGTTTTCTTGAGAGCTTCTTTCTCAGACTTGAAAAAGTGTGTGGCTATACATCGGTTGTTTGGAACCTCAACAGCTCCATCTATCAATGGCAGTCCTATATGGTAATGACCATCTTTGAACTTTACTGAGTCTGACACAGACCGATGAATTGATGATCTTCCTGAGACAGTTCGTTCTTATCCTCATACTGACGTTCGGGAAAATCAGCATTGAACTGCTGCACCAGCATGTCTTCGATGGTCTCCACGGATATACGATTAACCATGCAGTTTTGCAGAACTTCAGAGCTCCCACTTGAATATTCTTGTCTTGGCCCATTCACTATCCAGCCTAGTACTGTTTGTATAGCATATGGCCCATTGTTTCTGCTGTTCACCACTTTCCATGGTTCCATGGCCTTGTAGGCATTCACACCTATCAACAATCCAACATCTGAATCAATATGTGGTAGACGTACATCACCTAGGTAAGACCACTTACTAATATCTTCTTGTCTTGGAATGTTTCCTTTCTTCACAGGTAGATTCTTCTGTGTCAACACCTTCGGAAGATCAATGTAATTGTTCTTCTCTACTCCACATATCTCTAAATCGTTTAAGACATATCCATGCGTCTTCTTCCTTTGCCTCATAGTACAAAGTAGGAAGTCTGTTCTCTTGCCATGGACATTAAGTCTATGTATCAAGTTCTCTGTGCAAAAGGTAGTGGTACTTCCTGGGTCCAAAAATGCGTAAGTTTCTACAATGTTGTCACTTTTCTTTGATTTCACCTTTACAGGTACTATCGAAAGGATGCAATCACCGTCACCGACCCCAGTAGATCCACAGCTTTCCTTTTCCAGTGACAGAAGAGCATTTGATACTGTAGACTTCATCATGGAAATTCTTATTAGACACACTTCTTTCCTTTGTGATATGAAGCATAGTTGGATGTCTCAAAGTACAATCTTCGCAAGTCATTCTTTTCTTACAATCTTTACTCATGTGTCCTTGATTGAGACATCCGAAGCAAAGTCCTTTGCTTTTCAGGAATTGTATTCTGTCTTTATGTTCCAATTCTTTAAACTTCTTGCATGAACTGAGTGCATGTGACTTCTCACAATGCAAGCAAGTCTTCTGTTGAGTGTCAGTCGTATTATTCTTTTCTTTTGGAGTCTGGGTTTTGTCTTCCACAATAGGAGACACGGACGTGGCATAGTTAGCTCCCTTGATGTCATTCCTCTTGAAACTCTTTGCACCAACGGGTTTAGACTTGGCCTTTCCATCAGAGCTCACTTCCTGAATGTCACCAAAGAGTGGATCATTAGCAACTTGAGCCATCCAGTCAATGTAGTTCACTAAATCATCAAATCTGGCTCGTCTTCCTTGGCGTGCTTGTTGCTTGAATGCAGTGTTTCTCCATCGTTCTCTGACTTTAAAGGGAAATTTGGAGATTACTGTCCTCATATTGCTGGGATTATCCATCTCTTCCATGAACTGGATATCAGTCATCGTGTTCCTGCATCCTACGAGAAACAATGCGTATGCTTTCAAACCCTTGGCATCCTCAGCTTTGATCTGTGGCCACTTAAGTGCTTTATCCAGGTATGCTGTGGCTACCTTCAGTTCATTTCCATAATGGTACTGAAGAAGTTCCTTAGCTTCCTTAAATCCTTTTTCAGGCCTCATGTGTTCACAACTGCGGACCAGGTCCCTTGGTTCGCCACTTGTAAATTGCTCTAAGTAGAGCAACCTGTCTTGAGCATTGGTTGTCTTGCTCTCAATTGCACTTTCAAATGCCCTCATAAAGGATCTATAGGCAAGGGGGTCTCCAGAGAATACTGGTACATCTCTCTGAGGTAGCTGAGATAGCCTTTGCTGCATAACTAGTAGCTGTGTCACTTCATTCTGTTGTTGCATAATGTTGTGAAGATCTCTATCAGTGTGTTGCAATGGACGTTGCTGTGAGGGAACAGAATGTGGCATGCTTCTCGCTGATTCAGTTACCCTGTTGCGACTGCTCTCCTTATGCATTGACCTTGGAAGTGGATTGAAAATCACTTTTTCTTTTTTGAATGGAGAATCTAAAAAGTCATGTCCTTGTTCCATACTAATGCTCCTGTTTGACTGATAATAGCTGTTCATGCCATCACAAGTCTCTTCTTTTTCACCTAATATTTTCATCTTGGCAGCTAAAGCTGCAATCTCTGTATCCATTTCCATCTGCTCACGCATAGCCTTTAATCTAAATTCCTCAGCTTCTATTTCATGTTTTTTCTTTAAAGCGGCTGCGCGCGCCATCAATGCTCATTGCTCTGCCTCGGCTCTCAAACGTGCCGAGTTGGTTGTGGATTGTGCTACAGACCCATGTCTACTTCTCCTTGTTTCAGAAACACTATCCCTTGGCAATACATCATCATTTACATCTTCTTCACTACGCTCTTTGCGAGTTTGTGAAACCCATTTTCCAGTTTCCAAAATGAACCCATTTTTGGGGGTGTCACGATTCTCCAAATCCTCGATTCGATGCAATTTTCGATTTTAAAGTCACGTTTCGATTCGATTTTCGATCTTTTTTTCAACATTACTCTTTTTGGCCTTTTCTGTTTCGGGGGGCTTTTATTTTGAAACCGCTTTTTATTTTGAAACCGTTCCAACCGCGAGGTTGTAATGTAAACAGAACCAACATTAGGCTAAAACAGAGACGTGAACATAGTGAAATGAAACAACACAGAAATATCGTTTCAGCACACTTCGAAGAGACCCAAGATTAATGTTCATGGATACTTATCAATGTGCATTTTAAGCCTTAAAGTAACTTTGGACTGTAACTAGATCATCTTTTCACTTGCTAAGTTGAGTAGGGTAAGTTAGTTTTAATTGACGTGAATGAACGAGTACTTCCACACCGGTGATTTCAAAGTAGCAAGAGGGGCTTTGATTTCAGTAGGTTGATGTGTATCATTTAACTGGCTGCAGCCTAAAAATTAGAGGAGTGTTGATGCTGCAGTTCAGCACGCGTCGCTTTTGTCGCCTTGGCATACATGCTGGATGTGACATTGGGGGTGTGGCTGCATCGTCGATTCTACTTTTAAATTCGAAGTTCGAGATTGAGATGTAATTTCGAACGATTTCGATATAAAATTGAAATCGTGACACCCTTACCCATTTTCCAGTTTCCAAAATGAACTGTTTTTCATTTTCCAGTTTCCAAAATGAAAAATTTCTCACACTTAGGTGTATACCAATTTGACTGGTCATTTTCCTTTTCTTCTTCAGGCATAATCTCCATAACTTCTGTATTTAGGTCTTTAAACTCAACATACGTTGAAAGGCATATGAAATTTCCTCTTCAACTTTTTCCACATTATTTTCAACTTATCTCATTTGCTGAATATCATGGACCTTTCGAGTAAGTAAAGCCAATTTTCCTTATCTTTGATTTCTCAGTCTTTTTATTTTTTTCTTCTTTAGCCAATTCTGTGGGCATTGGCGCCCTCTTATGGCCGCTATCGTCTCCGTTGTCCATTGCTGAGTCATCCATAATTTTAACACTTCAGTTCGGCTAAGCTATTGCACATCAATTATCACACGTAGCTGTAAATGTGACAACTTCTTTGTCTTCTAAATGTTTACAAATCCTTTTGTGAATAGACACATCAATTGTGCACCAAACATCCGAATAAAGCAATCTTACTTGAAAGGAGGTCCAATGGCGTTTGCAGTTAACCTGACCCTAGCCAGATGAATTTCGTTCCACTTAGCTCCGCCTAGCTTCACTCACATCCATCTGGGACCTCTTCCATTGAGAGTGATTTCCGCAACCGATTTTATGGTACAGCCAATCAGGACGCAGGGCGGGAGTTTCATAGATGTGACATAGCGTAGAAGCGACTGTGAGACTGTTATTAGCGTCACGGGTTGGCTTCGATGTGATTGGTAGAAGTAGCACGTCAATAGATGACGGACAAGTGGCTTATTCAATCATATGCAAGCATTTTTTGATTAGGCCCAGCCTTCTGAAGCAACACTTCAATGGATCGGTTCCAGATGGATGAGTGGAGCTAGGCGGAGCGAAATTCATCTGGCTATAGTCAGGTTAGTTTGCAGTAGCAAGTAGGCTATAACTAGCATGTTCATATTAGCATATGAGCTTCAAAGACGTTTCTCCGTGCAAATCTTCGTCTTGAACATTCCATCATCAACATTCTATCTGCATTCGGTAAGTAGGCTAAACACTCACGGTAGGCTATAATACTGCGTGGTTACCTTCCTTTTAGAATGATGTTCTGTAGATGAAGACTTCGTTTTTCTGCTTCAACAACGTGGTTTCCTTTCCACCATGCTTCAGCATCCAAGAGCACACCACTAGTCTTTGACTATTGTAGGGGCGATTTCTTTGGTTTTCTTGTTGTTCTAATTCTTGAGAGACTAAAATCAATGACGCGAGACTTCTTGAAAGTTTAAAGATTTACTGAAATAAAAATAGTCACTTTACAAAACAATTATCTTCCAAACTTAAAATCCTTCAGCAGTGACAATAATTCCATGTAGTCACGGTCAAAGACTGTTGCGCTCTGACGTCTCACCACAATCTCTAAGTTTGCTGCACTCATCCGTGACGTCAGTCAAAGGTCAAATACAATGTGCAATACTAAATTATTACTTTATCATTACTACATTGCACAACAGCTATTTATAAATCTCAAATACTCCAAAAAATAATACAGATATTTAGAATTAAATGATTTCCTTCATATTAACATTATGGCTCTTACAGTAGGCTAGGCTTATATCTTTTATATGTCATGTGTAGTTGTTGAATTGCACATAACATGTCTGCATATTTATTTAGTCTTCTTTTTCTCGACTCTAGGCTAGCGCATGCATTATCATGGCCCTATAATTGTGCACAGACAGGGGGGATATCCGACGCTCCTTTTACAGTTTTGAGACAATTATGCTTAAATGAATTAACTTCTCTCATTTCTTTCTCCTGATACATAATTGAAACTATAGTAAGATCACATCTTGATCTCCTGAGCTATCAAACATCCATTGTTGAGAACAAAGATTTTCCTATGGGCAGATTCCAGTAATCAATCACCGGAGAGCATCACATTCCAATTGGATGACATTTCTGTTCTGTTCCAGAGTCAGAATCCAATAACCAATTACAACAGCCACAACAGCCACATCATCTATGAGCTTCCTACTCAGAGGCATGCTTTTGACCACAGACATCTTGTCAAAGACAATGCATTCCACACAAACATGCACACACACATGCGCACACACACACACACGCCTCCCCTGACTCAAGTGAGGGCAAGGAGCTTCTGGTACCCTGCTGACTGGCGAAGACGACCGTTACGGAGGTCACGGTCACGTGTTTGAATACCCGCGGGCCACATTTCTGAGAGCCACTTTGGAGAGGAAAAAGGAAAGAAAAAATCAAAATGAGATCTCTTCCTTGTCTGGCCCATTTCTCCTAGACATAACTGAGTTTAATATCAATATCAGCTTTTGGCCATTTCTTTGTATTTCTGAATTTCAGTTCCTGAGAAATAGCCCTCCTCTTGTCTTAGCCCAAAACTCATTTAAGTTTTAGATACATATAAGAACAGATATTCCACGACAAAACAGTTACACAGTTACTTTCACTATTGACTGACATTGGATTACCATCGAAAACATAACCTAAGGACATTTATGCTTTTTAAATAGTGTAAGATAGCGATTTTTAGATTATGTGCCAGACCACACCTTAGGTTGTTAATTGCCACACCCCTGGGTGCATTGTGTAATAAAAGAGAAGGGCATAGCGAAAAACTCGAGTGTAAGATGGGAATACGCTTTGCGTCGTGATAAGAATACGCTATGCGCTGGGATTTAGATCACTAAGAGAGGGCCCAAAGTCTCTAAACAATCTCATCTCAACCACACAGATGTTGCACACACTCACCTCAGTTTAATAGATCTCACACACACTCATGACAGCCTAACAGATCTCTCTCTCAAACATACAGACACACACATATACACACAAGCATGCACACATACACACACATAGACATGCACACACACACAAGCATGAACCAACATGCACACACACACTTACACACAAAGCATGCACATGTACATACACATACACACAAGCATGCACACACACATACATACACACAAGGATGTACACACACACATACACACATAGGCATGCACACACACACTTACACACAAGCATAAACTAACACACACACACACACACACACACACACATGCACATGCACATGCACACACACACATGCACAAACACATACATACAAGGATGTACACACACACACACACACACAAGCATGCACACACACACATACACACAAGCATGCATTAACACACACACAAACACACACACACACACACTCATCTGAGTTTAACACAGAGACAAACATGCACACACAGATGTCAAGCACACTCATCTGAGTTTAACAGATCTCAGAGACACTCATATCAGTTTCACAGATGTCAAAGATGACTCACTGCACACACAGTCTCACACACACACACACACACACACACCTACACACACTGACACCTCTTCATCCGCATGACTCACTGCACACACACACACACACACACACACACACACACAGACAGACAGACACACACACACCACACACATAGACACGAATTGAAATGTCATCTTTTGGTTATTCTCTTCTGCTCAGTTAAATACGAATGACAAGACAATCTAACCAGACGGGTTACCTGACCAGGGAAAGCTGAGCAGTGCTGTACAGTGTGTTCCTTATGCACACACACACTCCTACACACACACACACACAGTATAGAGACACAAGCATTTATGCACACCAAAACACACACACACACACCTACATGCACACGTTTGGAGACACAAGCTTTTAATACACACCCAAACACACACACACACTCCTACACACACACTTATGGAGACACAAGTGTTTATGCACACCCAAGCACACACACACACACACAAACACACACCACACACAAGAATCAAAATGTATTCTTTTGGTCTGCTTAAATCCACCTCCATGGGCAGAAGTCATTGGTCTTTCTCTTGTGTGGAAGTCGCATGCACTTCACTCTATGCTTTTAAAGGCATCCATAGCGCTTCATAGTGGAGGGGGAATGTCACTAACCTCCACCAATGTGTAGCACCCACCTGGGTGATGCATGGCAGGCAGCCCATATTATTATATACACACTCCAGCTTGAGGTGGAGAGTGAGGGTACAAATCAATCAATCAATTACACTGGGGGATGATTAGGGGGATGATTAGAGGGCTCACCCAGATCACACACACACCACCTATATCACACACACCACCCATATCACACACACCACCCCATACACACACACCACCCCCATCACCCACACTACCCATATCACACACACCACCCACATCACACACTACCCCCACCGCACATACCACACACATCACATACACTACCACACACATCACATACACTACCCCCATCACACACACCACCTCCATCACACAAACCACCTCCATCACACACACCACCTCAATCACACACACCACCTCCATCACACACAACACCCTCATCACACACACCAGCCACATCACACACACCACCCACATCACACACACCACCAACATCACACACACCACCCCAATCACACACACCACCCCCATCACCCACACTACCCATATCACACACACCACCCACATCACACACACCCCCACCACACACACCACACACATCACATACACTACCACACACATCACATGCACTACCCCCATCACACACACCACCCACATCACACACACCACCCACATCACACACACCACCCCAATCACACACACCACCACCAACATCACACACACCACCCCCATAACACACACCACCCCCTATCACACACACCACCTCCATCACACACACCACCCCCATCTCCTAAAAACACATCCATCACACGATCAAACACACCATCCCCATCACAAAAATCAAACACCATCCCCATCACCCCTACCACCCTTGTCACTCCCATCACACACACCATCACCATCATACACACCTCCTCATCACCCTCATCAACTCTATCACCTCCATCACCCCCATCACCCCTATCATAAACATCACACACCTCCATCACCCCATAACACACCTTCCCTTCACTCAGACCATGCAGTGACATGCAGCACTCCATCCATACTCTCCAATAAGCCTCCAAAGTGTAGGGGGAGTCTCCAAGGAGCTCCGTGGGCAACAAGAGAAGGAAGAAGAGGAGGAGGCAGCTCTGTGCGGATGAGAAGGAGGAAGAGGAGGAGGAGGCATCTTTGTGTGGCTGGGGAGGGGGAGGAGGAGGAAGATGAGGCAGTTTTGTGTTGCTCTTCCTCTCAGGTTGGCCTGCAGCAGCTGATAGTTTAGCACCACACCTCCTTTACTGCCCTGCTCTAGTACACACTGGGTGTGATGTTGGTGGTGTGTGTGATGGGGGTGGTGTGTGTGAATTTGGTGGTGTGTGTGATTTGGTGGTGTGTGTGATGGGAGTGGTGTGTGTGATGTTGGTGGTGTGTGTGATGGGGGTAGTGTGTGTGATGGGGATGTGTGTGGCTCTTCCTCTCAGGTTGGGCTGCAGCAGCTGATAGATCAGCACCACAGCTCTGTACTGCCCTGCTCTAGTACACACTGGGGAACCACCTTACTGTATATACACACCACACACAGGACTCTAATCCAACATGAAACACACACACACACACACACACACACATACAAACACACACACACAGGACTCTAATCCAATACACACAAACACACACACACACATACATACAAACACACACACACAGGACTCTAATCCAATATGAAACACACACACACACAAACACACACACAGGACTCTAATCCAATACGAAACACACACACACACACACAGGACTTTAATCCAATACGAAAAACACACACACACACACACAGGACTCTAATCCAATATGAAACACACACACACACACACACACAGGACTCTAATCCAATATGAAACACACACACACACACAGACACACACAGGACTCTAATCCAATACGAAACACACACACACACACACACAGGACTCTAATCCAATACGAAACACACACACACACACACACAAACACACCCACACAGGACTCTAATCCAATACGAAACACACACACACACAGGACTTTAATCCAATACGAAACACACACACACACACACAGGACTCTAATCCAATATGAAAACACACACACACACACACACACACACACACACACAGGACTCTAATCCAATATGAAACACACACACACACACACAGACACACACAGGACTCTAATCCAATACGAAACACACACACACACACAGGACTCTAATCCAATACGAAACACACACACACACACACACATAGGACTCTACTGTAATCCAATATGAAACACACACACACACACAGGACTCTAATCCAATACGAAACACACACACACACACACAAACACACCCACACAGGACTCTGATCCAATATGAAACACACACACACACATACAGGACTCTAATCCAATACGAAACACACACACACACACATAGGACTCTAATCCAATATGACCCCACACACACACACACACAAACAAACAGGACTCTAATCCCATATGACACACACACACACACAGGTCTCTAATCCAATACAAACACACACACACACACACACACACAAACAGGACTCTGATCAAATATGAAACACACACACACACACAGGACTCTAATTCAATATGAAACACACAAACACACAGGAATATGAAACCCTTCATATGCAAGACTGTAGCACCATCCAGAGAGAAGACAAGCAGGTGGGTTAATGCCTCTCAGACCTCTGCAGAACATACAGCCTGTCAACCCGCTCTCTCTTTATCACATAGCAGCACACAGAGAACTCACCCAGTCCCTCTCTAACACACACACACACACACACACACACACACACACACATACACACACACACACAGCAGCAGCAGCAGCACTCACAGACCCCCCCCAGTCTCTCTCTAACACACACACACACATACATACACACACTCACACACACACACGGACACATACACACACACACAAACACAGACACACACACACACATACACATCAGTCCTATTTCCTCAATATTAAGAAACTACACACTACACACACCTGTGTGCATATACAGCTATACATAATTACTTCACCCACACACACTTGCACACACACAAACACTGTGCTTACCTGGTAATAGCGTCCAGGTGAACAGTAAGAGGATGAAGTAATACTCCATGTGTGCGTGTGTGTTTGTATGATGGAGAAGGACTGAAAGTCTAACTCCAACCCTGTAGCAGCCCTCCTGTAAGCAGATCAGAGGAGGAGCAGAAAGAGGAGGAGGAGGAGACTGGGCACATGAAAGGAGACTAGGAGGAACTACCCCTCTCCTGCTCACACACACACACACACACACACACAGTAACCCTAGCCTCACACACCACTCTTTCTGGGGTTTTTAAAGAGTTTTTTCCTCTCTGCAGTGCCGTAAATCCCGTGGCGGCTTTACTAGTCACCCCTACACACACCTGGCACAGAGGAGGAATGCCAGTCAGGTATGCTAATGGACACCAGATTTGGACATTCATTCACATCTCTGCTCAGCGTCAGTCCTGTGCTCTTAAGCAGACAGGCTTCACTGCACCCTGAGTCCACGGCCCCTCGTTTCTCCTCTGAGCCTCTGAGAAGAGCTTCACAAAGGAGTGCATCCCTGGCAGTGGAACCCCTGTCGCAGTGGAACCCTGGCATCCCTGGCAGAAACACAACACATTCCGCTGCTTCACTTTTTTTTTTATTATTCTTTTTTTTATTATTATGATTTTTTAAAACTATTCTTTGACTGTTGCCCTTCTATGCTTTTATCTGCTATTACTGTTTGGTTTTGTTTATGTAAAGCACATCGAATGACCTCTGTGTATGAAATGTGCTATATGAATAAACTTGACTTGAATTGACTTGGCTTTGAACTAGAGAGCGGGAGCCAGAACAGAGGCATCATAAATCAGATCTAGTGGCGCCTGCGTGTTTACCCCGGAACAAACCCTCTGGTGCAAACACTTGCCCGATCCCTGTGCTGTAACAGAAAACAATTCCAGACCAGTGACTGTTCAAATACAGCATTTGAAGCTTCAAAGGGGGAGAATTCTCTGTGTGTGTGTGTGTGTTTTAGGTGTGTGTGCTTGTGTGTTTCTGTGCTGGTTTAGCGTACTGTCTAAATAAATCCAGCGTCTCCTTCAGTTAATGTAACTTGACACTAACTGCCATTAAAACCACAAATGTGGTCCCCTCTCATCCTCATCCCCCTCTCATCATTCTCATCCTCATCCCCATCATCCTCATTCCCATCTCATGATCACATCCTCATCCCTCATCTTATCCTCATTCGCCTTATTCAGATTTTGGCCATTGGCTAACCCTAGGCTAACCCTAGGCTGACCCTAAGCCTCAGAGGACACAGCTGTTTTTACTGTTGGAGTGAAACTCCCTGCTAACCTCAGGGACCGGGGAACATAGGACCCTTTTGTAAAACCCTAACCATAACCCTAACCCTAACCTCAGGACCGGGAACATAGGACCCTTTTGTAAAACCCTAACCATAACCCTAACCCTAACCCTGAGCGGGGAACATAGGACCCGGGGAACATAGGGATGAACCCCATGAGGTAGCCTGAAAAGTTGTGGATTCAATTCCCGCCTTCCACCATTGTTACGTTGAGCAAGACACTTCACCCCAAATTGTTCCAGGGACAATTTGGGGCCCCTGTAATATAGTTGATGTGTGATGTGATTGTGTATGTGTGTGTAAGTGGCTTTGGATGAATGAATAAATGTAAAAGTAAACACCCGCAGGCGTTCACAGCAGGCAGGCGGTAAGGCAACCATTAGTAGAGTCTGAACTCCCTTATCACTCCCAACAGTTTCATCATTTAGACAGGGTCTCCATTACAGCTTTCATGTATGGTTTGTACTGATAGTCTAACACTCTGTTCTCTGCCTCTTTTTCTTCCACAGAACAGATGTTATGTATAAAAGCACAGACTCAACTGCAGAATGAGAATTGTGTAAGGGAGCAAAGTTTCCATGCAGTTGTTCCTGAAAGCACCATGGCCCAATAACTGCCACATGGCCCAATCTACAGTGAAACTCTGTTCTAATTGCACTGAGGTCACGTTAACTACCAAACAAGTGACCATTTTATTCCATAAATGAACTAAAAATACTTTTTTTTACTATTGTCATTTATTTTGAGACGTGTTCTCCAAATGAATGCCTGAGGATGTGCAGCCGTGAAGGGTCTCGCTGTGATATATGACTTGCTTGGAAAGGTTGGCGGTGCTTCAGTCTCGCCAAACAGCTGCTGTCCTGCCATGAGCTGCAGTCCGTGGAACGCTGTCACTCCTGCCGGGGATGACTTAGAGGAGCAGTGGGGTTGCCAGGGCCTGACTGGCTTCCTCTGATTGGAATGCCGAGCCATGCCAGAGAAACCGAAGGCCTGATGGTAAAAACACACCTGATCAACATGTGCACAGACAGAGCACTCATCACAGTGACATGCTGCTGGATCTGAAAGCTGAGAGGTAGTCATTCTGGAGACATGGAACAAAACATTCTGCAAAAATGGACAAAAAATACATTTCAGACTATGACAAATTACACTGCATATTTTTAACACATTCTAATCTACAGATATGTTTTGGTTCAACCATTTTTTGTATCAAAATGTACCTTTTTCCAACACCGTCAGATACCAAAAACAAATGAATTTATGCCTACAAACTTGAAACACATACTCTTACTTAGATGACCTTCCACAACAAACACAAATACCCTAATGACAAATAAATAAAATCTCAATCTGACAGAGTTGATTTATGTCTGACAGTGCATGTAGCAATTTTAATTATTGAATTTCTTTGTAGTAATCAGATACTGAACTAGAACAACATTTATAGTGAAGATGTTAGGTTTTATGTACAATATATTTGAGTTAGAGTTGAGAAAGTTTAAAGTTTTGTTTACTTTAGATTAGAATTGACATCCGACAAATTAGGTATGGAACCATTTTGTGTTTTCTGCTGACTTAAGAAGAACAAAATTATCTAAAATATCAAACAATTTCCGATATCTGATGACAGTGTTGTGATATTCAGTAACTATAAAAACTAATCAGACAGAGTCTGTTATGTATTATGCAGATGTGAAATGTGACAGAAGGTCCATCAGAGTGGCAGCTACCTTAGATATTGTCTAATTGTATGACATTATGATGAATTTCTGATGGTCATCAATAATTGAGGACACAACTGTGAAACCTTACAAAAAATATACATATGCAATCTTACTCAAATGAGGGATATTTTAAAACAGTTAAGTATATATGCATAATAAACTATAGAGTATTTTCATTATACGGTATTGAAACTCCTGTGTGGGCACACACAGATGACTGATAGATAGACCTGGGACTGATATTCATACAGTAACTGAATCTAGAAGCTGAGAGCTATCTATGTGTAACTAAACATGATATTTATACAGTATAACTGAATCTAGAAGCCGATAGCTATCTATGTGTAACTATGATATTTAGCCTATACAGTATAACTGAATATATAAGCTGAGAGCTATCTATGAAACATGAAAATTAAAAGGTATTTATTTCTAACTGGATCTGGAGCTAAAAGGTACTTATTTCTAACTGGACCTGAAGATGTAGAGCCATTTATGGGTTACTGGATCTGGAAGCTGAAAGGTATTTATATAACTGGAGAAGCTGAAATTGAGTAACTATTTGTCCTGGAACGAGAAGCTGCTGTCTCCAGAGTCAAATGAGAGAAACGTCACATACAGGGAACTAGTCAGCCACCAGAACCACACTGCCTCACCCAATCTAGGGCAGACCAGCGCGCCTTTCAGGGGCAATAATCACCCACTCTAGGGCAGACCAGCGTGCCTTTCGGGGGCAATAATCACCCACTCTAGGGCAGACCAGCGCACCATTCGGGGCCACTAATCTCCTGAGCACCGAGGAGGGGTGTGCGTGACATTCGGTAATCTCCTCTCTCTCAGCTGCTTCTGATAACCGCCGCGGGGTAGAGAGCTGTGGTGCGGTACAGGCTGCAGAGCAGAGCCCCGTGCCTCAGATGGTTCAGTTCACACACACACACACACACACACACACACACACACACACACACATACACAGAGAAAGAGGGCACATCCTTCAGGTAGTTGAGCATAAGAAGTGTACTCATACACACACACATAGATAGACTGAGGCAGAGAGACATCCACACACACAGTCGCATGATGACCATGGGCTGTATCAGGAGTTGGGAAGAATATTGAGACAAGTACGGCCTAGAGAGAAGGGAGAAGGATGTGGTGGTTATCTGTATCGAAGGCAGCTGATAAGTCAAGCAGGATGAGGACCGAGGACTGTGCTGTCGCTCTGGCTTCTTTTAAAGAGCAAATGTCAGGTTAAAGGAGAAACCTGGGGATTTTTCACTTAGATCTCTGTTTTTCGAGGTCACCAAGTACTGTTGGTATGGGGAAAAAACAACAAAAAAACAATTGGTTTTACCTGCTGCAGCGAACAGTTAGAACTTCCAGGGCTTCCTGCCTTTTTTTAAACTTGGCCAGACACCCTCTTATTACATCAGCTATGTCAAATTCAATTCAATATTAGTGTATTTAAAGATAACTCATTTTGGAAAATGTCCTTTTTACTTCACATTACTACACATTAAGTGGTTGGTAAAGGGGAAAGGGGAATCATACGTGGGTGTCGAGGGAGGAGAGGCAACGCAGAATCTGGTTGATAAAGGGGACCGGGACGACTACCTCTTGTGACTCATACTGCCTTCACATATTGGAATTATGGTAAATATGAGTGCTAAATGCACATGAATGCATTTTCAAATGGGAAATTGGGAGATAATTTTGATACACAAGTTCCCGAGATGAGATAACCTTTGATATTT